>NC_142065.1:3886253-4146253 GCF_059756535.1 Pantherophis guttatus
ACCCAGGTGGTCCCTCTGAAAGCTCCGTGGCTTTTTTGCGCTTTCGATGGGCACCCCGGTTGCCCACAATTTTCCCCTCGCCCACTAAACTTGGTTTAATCTTGGTTAGCTTTTCTTGTGGGTTAGCGTATTGTTAGGCCTTAAGGGCGGTGGAAGGTTTTGTGTGTGTTGTGTAAGCTTCGCTGTTGTTCTGATTCTGAAGCGGTGTTTCTTAATCTTGGCAACTTTAAAAAATACTTTTCTAAAAAAAACAAAAAAACATTTTTTTTTTAGAACAATGAAAATAACCCTGTGAGGTGAGTTGGGCCGAAAGAGAGGGATTGGCCCAAAGTCACCCAGTTTGCTTTCATGGCTAAGGCGGGACTAGAACTCACCGTCTCCTGGCGATTGGCCCAAAGTCACCCAGTTGGCTTTCATGCCTAAGGCAGGACTAGAACTCACAGTCTCCTGGCGATTGGCCCAAAGTCACCCAGTCTCTACTTTCATGGTTAAGGCGGGACTAGAACTCACAGTCTCCTGGCGATTGGCCCAAAGTCACCCAGTCTCTACTTTCATGGTTAAGGCGGGACTAGAACTCACAGTCTCCTGGCGATTGGCCCAAAGTCACCCAGTCTCTACTTTCATGGTTAAGGCGGGACTAGAACTCACTGTCTCCTGGCGATTGGCCCAAAGTCACCCAGTTTGCTTTCATGCCTAAGGCGGGACTAGAACTCATAGTCTCCTGGCAATTGGCCCAAAGTCACCCAGTCTACTTTCATGGTTAAGGCGGGACTAGAACTCACCATCTCCTGGGGATTGGCCCAAAGTCACCCAATCTGCATTCATGGCTAAGGTGGGACTAGAACTCACTGTGTCATGGCGATTGGCCCAAAGTCACCCAGTCTCTACTTTCATGGTTAAGGTGGGACTAGAACTCACCATCTCCTGGGGATTGGCCCAAAGTCACCCAATCTGCATTCATGGCTAAGGTGGGACTAGAACTCACAGTCTCCTGGCGATTGGCCCAAAGTCACCCAGTCTCTACTTTCACGGTTAAGGCAGGACTAGAACTCACTGTCTCCTGGCCATTGGCCCAAAGTCACCCAGTCTCCTTTCATGGTTAAGGCGGGACTAGAACTCACCATCTCCTCCATTCTATCCAGGTGCCTTTACCACTAGACCAAACTGAACAATTTAAGATGAGGGCACTTCAACTCCCATAATTCCCCTGCCAGTTATCCCATCCTATGGTGGCCGGGGAATTCTGGGAGTTGAAGTCCACACATCTTAAAGTTGCCACGTTTGCGGGGGGGGGAAAGTATTTTAGCATGAATTGTTTTGGGTGATTTTTCAGGGTTCTGCGGTTGATCAAAACCTATTGGAAAAATATATTCGGTGCCTGGTTGTAGATTAGACCCAATAGATAAAGTTTATAAAGTATTATAGTTCTTCCACATTGCATCCGATTCTGGTCACGATAATACCAAGAAGAATTTTAGACTCTGGAAAGAGTGCAGAGAAGGGCAACAAAGATGATTAGGGGGCTGGAGGCTAAAACATATGAAGAACAGTTGCAGGAACTCAGTATGTCTAATTTAATGAAAAGATGGACTAGGGGAGACATGATATCAGTCTTCCAATATTTGAGGGGCTGCCCCAAAGAAGAGGGAGTCAAACTATTCTCCAAAGCACCTTAAGACAGAACAAGAAGCAACAGATAGAAACTAGTCAAGGAGAGAAGCAACCTAGAACTAAGGAGAAATTTCCTAACAGTGAGGACAATTAACCAGTGGAACTGCTTGCCACTAGAAGTTGTGGGTGCTCCATTATGGAGATTCAGGTCACGGCTGTCCCAAAGGTGCATTTTTCAAGAGGCACACAACCGTTCACACCTGAAGAAGCTTCTTGGATGAGATGCGAAAAACGTCTTCAGGGGAAAAACAAAGGAAATCCACTTGCCTCTCCAAAAAAGCACCTTTGGGATAATCAAGGAGAGGACCAACCTAGAATGAAGGAGAAATTTCCTGACAATTGAGAAGAATTAATCGGTGGAAGAGCTTGCCACCAGAACTTGTAGGTTGCTCCCTCACTGGAGGTTTTCAAAAAGAGGTTGGACGGAGCCATTCGTCTGGGATTGCACAGGGTCTCCTCCTCTGTTATTCTATTATTCTTGGAATAGAATAGAATAGAATAGGAGTAGAGTAGAGTAGAGTAGAGTAGAGTAGAATAGAATAGAATAGAATAGAATAGAATAGAATAGAATAGAATAGAATAGAATAGAATAGAATAGAATAGAATAGAATAATGGATAGAAAAGGATAGGAAAGGAAATAGAATAGAATAGAATAGAATAGAATAGAATAGAATAATGGATAGAAAAGGATAGGAAAGGAAATAGAATAGAATAGAATAGAATAGAATAGAATAGAATAGAATAGAACAGAACAGAACAGAACAGAACAGAACAGAATAGAATAGAATAGAATAGAATAGAATAGAATAGAATAGAATAATGGATAGGAAAGGGTAGGAAAGGAAATAGGATAGGATAGGATAGGATAGGATAGGATAGCATAGGATAGCATAGGATAGCATAGGATAATGGATAGCATAGCATAGCATAGCATAGCATAGCATAGCATAGCATAGCATAGCATAGCATAACAGGGTTGGAAGGGACCTTGGAGGTCTTCTAGTCCAACCCCCTGCTCAGGCAGGAAACCCTAAACCCATGATGGCGAACCTATGGCACGTGTGCCACAGGTGGCACACGTAGCCATATCGGTGGGCACGCAAACTCAGCTCCGGCGTGCATGCGTGTGCCGGCTTGCTGATTTTTGGGCTCTGGAGGCTGGAGGCAGCAAAAAACTTCACTTCCTGTCCAACTGGAAGTTGGGAAATGGGCCGTTTCCCAACTCCGAGGCCCTCCGAGGTGGTGAGGAAGGCTGTTTTCGCCCTCCCCAGATGCATAGAGAGGATCTGGAGCCAGGTGAGAAAGAAAAGCAGGCCTACCAGGCCATCGCGTGCCAGGAGCGGGGGTAGGGGTAAGGGGGGGGTTGCACGCACATGTGTGGGGCGGGGCGAATAGAATTATGAGTGTGAGCATGTCCACGCACGAGCCTGCCCCGCCCCCCCTCCTGGCACGCGACGGCAAAAAGCTTAGCCATCACTGCCCTAAACCATTTCAGACAAACGGTTGTCGAAACTCTTCTTAAAAGAGATTCTGGGGTCAGCTTAATGGATAAAAAGCAGCAATAAGTACCCTGGCCCAGCTCTCGTGCCCCAAACGGATGACTTCAGCCTTGCAATCAAAACTCTGATTCATCCTTGGAAAATTAGGGTGGGGGGGGGAACAGTGTGTTCTGCCCATCATCCTTTTTCGTGAAAGAGTATTCTCGCTAATTTAATTATCCTTGGATAATGAAGGGATCGGTGTTTCCATCATTCCTCCACGGACGGATGCGTCATTGGCGTCGTCGTGGGATGGATGAGGTGGAATGAAAACGTCTCCCAAAAAACGAAGCACCAGATAATATTCACATAACTTTAAGAGGGTCCACTTTGAAGTTTCATTCACTGAGTGGAGTTTATTGACAGTCAATTTAAGGGGGGGGGGAAAACCCTCCAATATTTCTTTGCCCATCCCTCTCGTAGCTTGTGGAACTCGGTGCCACAAGACAATCTGACTCATTCAGCAAGAAGTCTGGGGAGGGCAAAAACAGCCTTCCCCACCCACCTGGAGGCCCTCCAGAGGCCAAAAACGGCCTGTTTGCCAACTTCCGGTCCTACCAGAAGTTGGCAAATGGGCCGTTTCCGGCCTCCAGAGGGTTTCTGGGGGGTGGGGAAGGCAGTTTTTGCCCTCCCCAGTCTCCTAAAAAGGCTCTGGAGCCTGGGGGGGGGGAGAGAAAAACAAGCCTTCCCCACCACCCCCTGAGGCCCTCCAGAAGCAGGAAACAGCCTGTTTCCCTATTTCTGGTGGGCCCAGAAGGCCCGAAAATCAGCTGACCGGCGCACACATGCACACCGAGCTTAGCTCGCGTGCCCACCAATATGGCTACGCGTGCCACCTGTGGCACGTGTGCCATAGGTTCGCCATCACAGCTATAGGGTTTCCTGCCTGAGCAGGGGGCTGGACTAGAAGACCTCCAATGTCCCTTCCAACTATTCTATTCTATTCTATTCTATTCTATTCTATTCTATTCTATTCTATTCTATTCTATTCTATTCTATTCTATTCTATTCAGTGGTGGGTTCCTCCTGGTTCGGCGCGGTTCTCCCGATGTCACCGAACTGGTTCTGCCTCCCCGCCCCTCCGGCCCCCACCCCCCGCATTATTCTTACCTTTTATTTGGCCCCACCCCCAATCTGTTGCTGCCTCCTGAGTCCCAGCTGATGGGCTAGAAGGAAAAAAACTGTTTAAACTCTTGCCGGGGCTTCAAAGGGCCGCCCTACAGCTGATCAGTGTTAAAAGAAAACAAATGAGTAGACCGGTGCCTGCAAAAATACATGAGTAGACCGGTACAGCTCTGCAAGCAGTTAAAAGCCTGGTAGACCAGTACCTCTGCTAAATCCTAAATAATTGTCACATGACCATCAAGCCACGCCCACAAAAGAAGCCACGCCCACAGAACCGGTAGTAAAAAAAATTAGAACCCACCCCTGATTCTATTCTATATTCTATATTCTGTATTCTGTATTCTGTATTCTACATTCTGTATTCTGTATTCTGTATTCTATATTCTATATTCTGTATTCTATATTCTGTATTCTGTATTCTGTATTCTATATTCTATATTCTGTATTCTGTGTTCTATATTCTGTATTCTGTATTCTGTGTTCTATATTCTATATTCTGTATTCTATATTCTATATTCTGTATTCTGTGTTCTATATTCTGTATTCTATATTCTGTATTCTATATTCTGTATTCTGTATTCTGTATTCTGTATTCCATTCCATTCCATTCCATTCCACTCCACTCCACTCCACTCCTCTCCTCTCCTCTCTTCTCCTTTCTGTTCCATTCCATTCCATTGATAAGATATGAGATGAGATGAGATGAGGAGACAAGATAACTTTTACTGTCAGATGGCACACATTAAAGTCAAATTCCGATGCCCACTTTCAAAACAGCTTATATACATACATACTTACCTTATATACATACATACCCCCCCTAAACACACACACACACACAGAGACAGATATACTCTTTTTATTCTGTTATTCTGCAGTGGTGAAAATGGGGTTTATCCCATCCTGGGCTGTCCTGTTTTTCGGTCTGCAGCGACAGCCTCTGCATTTTATTTTTATTTTATTTTATTTAAATTTGTATACCGCCCTTCTCCTGGTGGACTCAGGGCAGTGCACAGCCAAGTAAAAAAACATCCAATACAAAATTTAAAAATTTAAAAGGATTATACCCTTTGGCCGAAAATTAAGAACCTTACGACTAAAACCCATTAAACAATTAAAAAATCTAATATCTCAAAAATGGGGAGGTGGGGGTGGGGGTTCACGCCAGCCCTGCTTGATGGAAGAAAAAAGTTTTTAGGGCATGGCGAAAAGCCCGGAGATCTGATATCCTTCGTATCTCCGGGGGCAAATCGTTCCAGAGGGCAGGAGCTGCCACAGAGAAGGCCCTCCCCCTGGGGGTCGCCAGCCGACACTGCCTAGCTGACGGCACCCTGAGGAGACCCTCTCTGTGGGAGCGTACTGGCCGGTGGGAGGCTATCGGCAGCAGAAGGCGGTCCCGCAAATACCCAGGTCCGATGCCATGGAGCGCTTTAAAGGTGGTAACCAACACCTTGAAGCGCACCCGGAAGTCCACTGGGAGCCAATGCAGCTCCCGCAGGAGAGGTGCATCTTTTCCATTGAAGGCTGATATTGTCTCCGGTCTTCCTGAAATGTTGGGCGCCAGGTTTTCTTTGGCCTTCCTCTTGTTCTCCGACCATCTGGAGAAATTCGTATGATCGGCATTTTCCAACACAACGCGGTCTCCGAAGGTGTCTTGTACCGCGCATCAAGACCCCGTCGCCAACGAAATTCTACAAAGAAGTCATTCTCGAAGTCGCTCCGAGGCAGTGACAGAACAAAGAATGTGCCTTGCTCTTCGTGTGAGCAACGTCTAGCGAAGACGGCAACTGGAGGGTTGGAGAAAAAGAGGAAGGACAAAATGTGCAAACAGCAAAAAAAGGACAACGAGATTCAGTTTGGTTTAGTGCCGTGATGGTGAACCTATGGGACACGTGCCACAGGTGCCCTCTCTATGGGCACACAAGCTGTCGCCCTAGCTCAGCTCTTCCATGCATGTACACGTGCCTCCTGCCAGCCAGCTGGTTTTTGGGTCTCTGCCATGCATGCGGGGAGTGGGGCACATGTGGGAGGTACACGCACATGCGCAGGGTAATGTTGGGTCACACACACATGTAGAGGGGAGGGTGGGGTGCACGTAGGGATCACACGTGTAAGCATGGGGGTCGCACACACATGTGGAGATGGGGTGCGTGCAGGGGGTCACGCGGGCATGTGCGGGACACATGCAGAGAGGGCGCACACATGGTTGTGTGGGCATGCGAGAGGGCACACGGGGTGGTGGTGTCACGCATGCATTGCACTATGGATGGGCATGTGCACATGTGTGCGCTTTCCGCACTCAGTGCTGAAAAGGTTAGCCATCACTGGTCTAGTGGTTAAGGCACCAGGCTAGCAACCAGGAGACGGTGAGTTCTAGTCCCACCTTAAGGCCTGAAAGCCAGCTGGCTAACTTTGGGCCAATCACCTGGAGATGGTGACATCTAGCTCTTCCTTAGGCATGAAACCCACCTGGATGATTATGGGTGAATCACCAGGAGATGGTGAGTTCTAGCTCTGTCTTAGGCATGAAACTTACCTGGATGAGTTTGGGACAATCCTCAGGGGACGGTGCTGTTGTGGCTCCGTTACCTGAGCCTGTGTCATCGGCAGGAGAGGACTCTGAGAGTGAAGGAGAGGAGTTGGCAAGGCCTCCCTCTCCAGGACCCTCCTCTCTGGCAATGCCTCCGGAGGACACCGAAGGGCAAGAGATAGGGCCGGAGCCAAGCATGTCCACGCAGCCACAGGTGGACAGTGATGAGGGTAATGAGTCTTGGCTGGATCCACGCCAGCGTCGCAGAGATAAACGCGCGCAACAGAAGAAAAGGCGTGCCCGAGATTAGGCTGAGTCACTGGACCACACCCCACAGGATATAAAAGGGAGCGTGGTGGCCAGTCAAACCTTGTGACGAACAAAGCTGAAAGCTTCCACGCCATTCTGCATTGCCGGACTTTTTGCTATAGACTTTGCTGGATTATCTCTGGACTTGATTGACTCCGTAATTATTGAGCTGTTTCTTTTGATGTACCAGGAGTGGGGAGAAGTTATCTCTCCTCTTCGTAAATAATAAACTCTTGGCAGGCAGCCACTAGGTTGTTGCCAAGTTCTGTTATCATAAGGAAAAGGATTTTGCCGGCTGGTTTGGTCTTTAACTCTTGAACGTCTGTTGGTGTGTGTGCGTGTGGTTGGGGACAGAACAGGTGCATTCTGGTCCTGCCTTATGTCCATTAAATTTGGAAAAAACCCCATTTTTTGATGGATCAGTTTTAATTCCAAATCTATAGAAGAGAATATTTGTAAGGTTGAACTGTGGGGTCCTTGGGGGTCTCTGAGCTTGGTGGTTTGCTTGCAGATGTTTCATGGCCTAACTAGATAATATCAGCAATTGTTGTGGTCCACCAGCAGCCTGCAGAGCTGGCAGCAGAGTCAGACAGTGAGGAGGCTGGGGAGGACCATGGGCCAGTCCTGGAGTCTGGGGAAGGCCCAGACGAGGGCTCTGCGTCGGAGGCAGAAATGGGGCCAGGGCCATCTGGGAGTTATGCGTGGACTCCAGAGCCTCCAGAGTCGGACAGCAGAGAGGCAGAGGAACAGGAGGAGCCTGTTCCCAGTGCGCGCATGCGCAGAGCTGCCAGAAGGCACGAACAGTTAAAACAAAAGGGACGACTCGGGAGTGAGGCCTGGAGATGATTGGCCCCTCCCAGAAGGCTTAAAAGAGGAGCAAAGGCATGTGGGCCCTTTGCAAGAAAGCAACATTGCTAACTCTGTTCCCAGTTGGTATCTCTATTTGATTCTGGACTTCGTGTGGCTTTGCCAAGTAGGTCTCTGGCAACGTGTCAAGGGAGATAAAGGTGGGTGATTATCCCGAAGGACTTCTCCCGAAGGACTTTTTGCAACTAATTGGGACTCAGCTGTGAATGAACGTAATTCACAGCTGTTACAATAAACGTGGTTTTTGGGACTACTCGTGTGTTTTAATGACTCAGGAAGCCTAGGTCACAACATCAGTACTAGAAGGGAGTGGGGTTTGCAGACTGGAGGAGAAGGAGAAGTAGAGGAGGAGGAAGAGGAGGAGGAAGAAGAGGAAGAAAAGGAGGACTTTGTGGTCCTTGGTGTTTTCTGAGCTTGGTTGTTATTTTGTAGACATTTCATTACCCAACTAAGCAACATCATCAGTACTAGAAGGGAAAGGGGTTTGCTCTCTTTTTATATACATGTGGCTTGCTTTATCAGTGTTGGTGGGAGTATTCTTGCTGATTCCTTGAGTAAGCTGTTGTATCAAAAATTTCAAATCTGCTTATACCAATATTTATTTATTTATTTATTTCATCAAGCATGTATTTTATGACAGATGCAAGTGTAAACATAATTATAAATACATGAAAAGGATATGAATAAAAGAAAACATTAGGGCAGGGATGGTAGGCACGCTGGTCTCTTAGGAAGGGGGTGAGGTCTACAGTAGACAGTCTACGGTTAAAGTCTTGGGGATATAGCACTCTTAATGAGTTGTAACAATTATCAGATATTTGTTCTGTCCCCATACCACTCACGCACCCTCACAGACAACCCGGAGTTAATAAGCCACATGACAAAACTCTTTGAAGATAAAGCTGGCAGCAACCCAGTGGCTAGCTGCCAATTCAGACTTTACTCACACAAAACAAAGATTAGACTGCAAGCATTCCGATAAAGCAGGCAGGGTTTCAACAATACAAGGATTAATCCAAATGCAGTCCGATAAAGCAGGCAAAGTCCAGTAACGCAGAGATCATGGATTATTTCTAGTTTTTGCTCATCACAAACTGAACCGGCTACCACACCCACATTTATACCCTGTGGGGTGTGGTCCAGTGACTCAGCTAATCTCTGGCACGCCTTCCCATCTGCTGTGCACCCTTCTCCCTGAGCCTCTGCCAAGGGTCCAGCCAGCACTTATCTTCTTTGTCGCTGTCCACCTGTGGCTGCGGGGACGTGCTTGGCTCTGGGCCTATCGTTTGGCCTTCGGTGTCCTCCAGAGGCATTGCCAGAGAGGAGGGTCCTGGAGAGGGAGACCTTGCCAACTCCTCTCCCTCACTCTCAGAGTCTGCATCTGTCGATAGCCCAGGCTCAGGCAACTCAGGAGCCACAACAATATTGTTGCTAGCAGGAGGAAAAGTTTGTGAACTTCTGGTGAGATTTCATGGTGAATTAGATGTCTCTGAAGGAGCAGAGTCATGGTGAGATTGGCGAGGAGATGGCATTTTATCGGCCAGCTAAATCTCTACAGGAAAAGGGGTGATCATGAGATTGCCCACATGTACTCCGGACAGCTGCTTCTTGTGGGTAGACCGCAGGAATTGAGGCTTTTATGGTTAATCTGTGAATCGAGTTGCTGGGAGTCATAGCATAATGTAGTCTTTACGGGCGTGATGTTCACTGAATTTCACCTCTCAATCTCTTTTGGAAATCGCTTTTTTAATGCTTTTCAGCTCTTAAAACCCATTGAATTCGCAGGTTTTGCTGCACTGAGTGAGTTCCTGTCAATCCTTAGTAAAAGACGTTTTAAAAACAACTTGAAGGACTATTATGGAATAAATAGCGGAAGGTGATTAGAGCTTTCATTTTGGAAAGTTGCAAATGACTAAGGGTTTACGTAGATTGGAAATTAGATTTTGGAATTAAGGATCCTCCCCATGGGAAATGCTTTTGTTTTGAATTCTTAAAAAACACGACCGGGTGGGACTTTGAACACAAGAGGGAGCCCGAAGAAACTAAAGATTAAGATTAAAGGAGGAAAAAGAAAAACACCTACATTTGACTTACTGATGTAGAATGGAGCAAAATATCATATGGTTGGATATACTGAAGGATATTTTTGAAGAATGGACTCAGAAATTAATTTTAAGAGTTTCTGCCTCTATAGTCAGGGTGTGTTTAGAAGATTTTGTGAAACAGGACAGTGATGAAATCTGAACCGGTTTGCTACTGGTTTGCTGGCTGCACATGCGCGCTGCGTGAAATGCACGCTGCATGCACATGCACAGTGCACGCCAAACATGCGCTAAACGCACACATGCACAATTGGGAAGGTAAGTAGAACAACGGGGGGGGATCAGCTGTGCCACGTGATTTAGCTTCGCTAGAAATCATGTGCAGTACACGCCAAAAGGAGGCTTCGGAAGGTAAATAGAACAGCAAGGGGGGATCAGCTGTACCGCACGGTTTAGCTTTGCTAGAAAGCATTTGCAGTACACCCCAAAAGGAGGCTTGGGAAAGTAAGTAGAACTACAAGGGGTAGATCAGCTGTGCTGCGCGGTTTAGCTTTGCTAGAAAGCATGCGCAGTACACGCCAAAAGGAGGCTTGGGAATGTAAGTAGAATAGCAAGGGGTGGATCAGCTGTGCCGCGCGGTTTAGCTTTGCTAGAAATCATGTGCAGTACATGCCAAAAGGAGGCTCCGGAAGGTAAATAGAACAGCAAGGGGGGATCAGCTGTACCGCGCGGTACAGCTGCTTTTTAGCAAAGCTAAACCGCGCAGCACAGCTGATCATCGGAAACACCAGTTTGGAGGGACCGGTAGCTTTTTTAACTTTTTAAACTACCGGTGTCTTTTTTCTTTTTACTACCGGTTCACACAAACTGGTAGTTTCACTGGTAGTGAACCGGTAGCATTTCACCCCTGAAACAGGAGCAAGTTTACTTGAAAAGACTGATCTGCAAGCGGATTAACATTGACAGACTGCAAGAATGATACAGAAAAAGCTGGTACACTGTACATTAAAAAAAACCAACTATTGTCATAATAATTGAAGGGCTAGTGTCAGCGTTCCGAGTAACGCATCCAAAGAAATCAGAACTCCGAGGCAGTTAGGTCCCTTAAAGAACATGTTTATTGGATGCATCATATCGGCACGGCTAGTGGAAAAACCAACTCTGAAGTTTCCCGTGTTGATAGCATAATTAAAGCAGTAACTGTTTCTGTTGTTTCTGCTACTTTCGCTTTCCCCCAAGCATCCCTCCCTTCTACCCACTCTCCCCAGAGTTTATGGCAGGCTGTCCCTGCATGGTAGGGAAGCACACAAGCAAGTGTAAGATGGCAGCTGACAGTGCACAATTCGTGCACGAGCTGGACTGGAAAGTCCTGCACGAAATAGTAGATAAGGACCTGGAGTAGGTGCATTAGGGCTGCTTCCTCTTAAACTCCACCCATGTCAAAGTCTAGACCAGTGTTTCTCAACCTTGGTAGCTTGAAGATGGGTGGACTTCAACTCCCAGAATCCCCCAGCCAGCAGCGCTGGCTGGGGGAATTCTGGGAGTTGAAGTCCACCCATCTTCAAGCTTCCAAGGTTGAGAAACACTGGTCTAGATGCTGTTAAAGGCAAAAATGGTAGAATTTAATTCATGTGTTTAATTTATCTTTCTTCTGCAACGGGTTCTTAACCATTTTGGGTCAGGGACCCCTGTGAGAGTACAGGTAGTACTCCTCGACTTACAACCGTTCGTTGTGACCATTCAAAGTTACGACGGCACTGGAAAAAAAGTGACTTATGACCATTTTTCACACTTACGACCACTGTAGCGATCCCCATGGTCACATGTTCAAAATTGGGACACTTGGCAACTGGCATGTACTTATGACTGTTGCAGTGTCTCAAGGAACATGTGATTCCCCTTCTGCGACCTTCTGAGAAGGAAAATCAATGCGGAAGTCAGATTCATTTAACAATTGTGTTACCAACTTAACTACATCACTGATTCACTTAACAAATGTGGGAAGGAAGGTCGTAAAACTGGGCAAAATTTAGTTTGGGCCAATTACTAGAAGATGGAGAATTCTAGTCCCACTTTAGGCATCAAAGCTGGATGGGTAACTTTGGGTCAATCACCAGGAGATGGAGAGTTCTAGTCCCACTTTAGGCATCAAAGCTGGCTCGGTGACTTTGGGTCAATCACCAGGAGATGGTGAGTTCTAGTCCCACTTTAGGCATGAAAGCTGGCTGGGTAACTTTGGGCCAATGACCAGGAGATGGAGAGTTCTAGTCCCACTTTAGGCATGAAAGCTGGATGGGTAACTTTGGGCCAATGACCAGGAGATGGAGAGTTCTAGTCCCACTTTAGGCATGAAAGCCGGCTGGGTAACTTTGGGCCAATGACCAGGAGATGGAGAGTTCTAGTCCCACTTTAGGCATGAAAGCTGGATGGGTGACTTAGGGTCAATCACCAGGAGATGGTGAGTTCTAGTCCCACTTTAGGCACGAAAGCTGGCTGGGTAACTTTGGGTCAATGACCAGGAGATGGAGAGTTCTAGTCCCACTTTAGGCATGAAAGCCGGCTGGGTGACTTAGGGCCAATGACCAGGAGATGGAGAGTTCTAGTCCCACTTTAGGCATGAAAGCTGGCTGGGTAACTTTGGGTCAATGACCAGGAGATGGAGAGTTCTAGTCCCACTTTAGGCATGAAAGCTGGATGGGTGACTTAGGGCCAATGACCAGGAGATGGAGAGTTCTAGTCCCACTTTAGGCATGAAAGCTGGATGGGTAACTTTGGGCCAATGACCAGGAGATGGAGAGTTCTAGTCCCACTTTAGGCATGAAAGCTGGATGGGTGACTTTGGGCCAATGACCAGGAGATTGAGAGTTTTAGTCCCGCTTTAGGCATCAAAGCTGATTGAGTGACTTTGGACCCGCTTTGACCCAAGGCTGGACTAGATGACCTCCAAGGCCCTTTCCAACTCTTGTTATTCTGTTAAGGTACAATCTTCCGTGCCAGGCATAAGAAGGATGCAAGCCGACAATATTGAGCACTGCCAGAAGTTGTTTTGTTGTTTTATCTACAAGCAAATGAAAAACAGAAGTTCACATGGGGCTCATTATAAGCTTATATTCTGTGGCTGTCCTCATCTTTTGATGCGAAACATATTCACAGGAGGGAGTGCCATTCAGCAAAAGCCTCCTGCAACTTTAATTAAAAGCTTCCTGCGGGCTGATCATCCTGCCGTTAGATGCAGCATTGGGACTTGAAAAGAAACTAGGACTCAGTTGTGTTTCATGCCGTGGCTGATTTGAAAACCATTGTTTAAAGCTATGTTTCTCAACCTTGGAAGCTTGAAGATGGGTGGACTTCACCTCCCAGGAATCCCCCAGCCAGCGCTGCTGGCTGGGGGATTCTGGGAGTTGAAGTCCACCCATCTTCAAGCTACCAAGGTTGAGAAACACTGCTTTAAAGCCATGTTTCTCCAGCTGGGCAACCTTTAAGATGCGTGGACTTCCATTCCCAGAATTCCCCTGGGGTGGGCCAATAATAAAACATGTGCACCACTGTCACTGTTTATGCTTTGCACACATCCGTGCAATGTTTTGACACAGGAAGGAAACGGTGGATGTAGAATCATGCCATAATGTATGCATCATCGTTTGATTTTTATTTATTTGATTTGTTTTATTCTGCCTTTGCTATTGTTTATTATTGTTTGGGGCACAATGCAGGGATGAAATCTACTTACCTGCCCACCGTCTCCTGGTGACTAGACCCAAATCTCCCAACAGCCCCTTTCATGGCTAAGGTGGGACTAGAACTCACCGTCTCCTGGGGTGTCAGGGCATTTATTAATCCCATGTTTGGCTCTGGGACTAATTACCCTGGTTTAATTAGAGGAGATGAATCGAGGCTCCTCCTTGTTTGCAATATTCTGAAAAAGAAACGCGAAGAAAGGTTTCTAATAAAACTCATTTATTTGTTATAAAGAAAATAAAACACCTCACTAACTAAGAAAAGTTAATTGCTACATTTTTTAAAGTAATTCTTGCCGGCTATCTCAGCCGGACCTTGCTGGAAAGAGAACAAAGGAAAGAGAGTGTGAAGGAATGTGGGTGGATACGGAAACACGTAGATTACTGATAAGAAGTTGGCAAGCTACGGAGAGTCTGACAGTCCAGAAATGATGAGTTCAGCTGGCAAATAAAATAACGCAGTGACATGGGGATTCATCCAAAGTCATCCAGTGGCTTTCATGTCTAAGACAGAGCTAGAACTCACGATCACCTGGTGATTTGTCCATAGTCATCCAGGTGGGTTTCATGCCTAAGGAAGAGGTAGAACTCATCATCTGGGGATTCATCCAAAGTCATCCAGTGGCTTTCATGCCTAGAACTCACCGTCATCTGGTGATTCACCCATAGTCATCCAGGTGGGTTTCATGCCTAAAATAGAACTAGAACTCACGTCACCGGGTGATTCACCCATAGTCATCCAGGGGGGTTTCATGCCTAAAATAGAACTAGAACTCACCATCACCTGGTGATTCACCCATAGTCATTCAGGTGGGTTTCATGCCTAAGGAAGAGCTAGAACTCACGATCACCTGGTGATTCACCCATAGTCATTCAGGTGGGTTTCATGCCTAAGGAAGAGCTAGAACTCACGATCACCTGGTGATTCACCCAAAGTCAACCAGGTGGCTTTCATGCCTAAGGAAGAGCTAGAACTCACCATCACCTGGTGATTCACCCAAAGTCATCCAGATGGCTTTCATGACTAAGACAGAACTAGAACTCACCATCACCTGGTGATTCGCCCAAAGTCATCCAGGTGGGTTTCATGCCTAAGACAGAACTAGAACTCACTGTTTCCTGGTGATTCGCCCATAGTCATCCAGGTGGCTTTCATGCCTAAGGAAGAGCTAGAACTCACCATCTCCTGTTGATTCACCCAAAGTAAACCAGGTGGCTTTCATGCCTAAAACAGAACTAGAATTCACCATCTCCTGGTGATTCGTCCATAGTCATCCAGGTGGGTTTCATGTCTAAGGAAGAGCTAGAACTCACCATCTCCTGGGGATTTGCCCATAGTCATCCAGGTGGCTTTCATGCCTAAAGTGGGACTAGAACTCACCTTGTGGTCATAGAGTCATCTTCCTTTTAAGCAAAGACAGGATCCAGCTAGCTTCTCTCTGGATTGCAAACAGTCCAAGGGTGTTTCGTACAATACACAACAAACGTAGCTCTCTTCTTACTTCCTCATCCTTTGCAAATGAGCTTCAGATGTTGGCAAGGAAGACAAAAACCGATTTTCCAGCCGAACCGAACAGGAGAGTAAGTTTTCTGGGCAGGAAACCCTAAATTCTGGACATGTGATTACGATGGACTTTATAAAGCCTTTAGCTAAGGCCACACTTGGAATCCTGCACCCAGTTTCGGTCGCCACATTACAAAAAAAGATGTTGAGACTTTGGAAAAAAGTGCAGAGAAGAGCAACTAAGATGATTAAAACACAGGAAGATGGTTGCAGGAATTGTGTTTGGCTCAGTGGCTAAGACGTTGTCGATCGAAAGGTCGGCAGTTCAGTGGTTCGAATCCCAAGTGCCGCGTAACGGGGTGAGCTCCCGTGACTTGTCCCAGCTTCTGCCAACCTAGCAGTTTGAAAGCAGGTAAAAAAATGCAAGTAGAAAAATAGGTACCACCTTTGGTGGGAAGGGAACAGCGTTCCGTGCACCTTTGGCGTTGAGTCATGCCGGCCACATGACCACGGAGACGTCTTCGGACAGTGCTGGCTCTTCGGCTTTGAAACGGAGATGAGCACCGTCCTCTAGAGTCGGGAACGACTAGCACATATGTGCGATGGGAACCTTTACCTTTAGAGGAAATGGGGATGAGTCTAATTTCCTCCCGATCAGCTGGGACTCGGGAGGCAGAGAATAGATGGGGGTCAGTTAGAATTTTTACTACCAATAGTTCTCCAAACTACTCAAAATTTCCGCTCCCGGTTCTCTAGAACTGGTCAGAACCTGCTGAATACCACGTCTCGTGTGTGTGTGTGTGTGTGTGTGTGTGTGTGTGTGTGTGTGTGTGTGAATAAAGTTAAATATAAACACCTTGCCTTGATTATTTTGGTTTTAGCCAACTTGGCTGTTTTTCCGGGCAGATAGAGAGTTAATCTGTCACATCAAAAGTCCTATAGGAGGATCTGTGAAATGGACATTACACTGTAATGGAAGAGATTAATTCTTATTTTTATTATTTTTTTAATTTTTGTATATTTTTGTTTATTTTTGTTGTTTATTTTTGTTTATTTTTATTATTTTCTTTTATTTTTTATTAATTTTTTTATTTTCTTTTATATTTTCTTTCTTTATTTTATACTTTGTGTTTTATTTTATGTATTTATTCTATTGTATTTATTTTATGTTTTGCTTTTACTTTATTATTTTTATGTCATCTTACCTTATCTTAAACACCCCACACCCCACCCCACTTTCACTTCAGGGGTGAAATGCTCCCGGTTCGAACCGGTTTGCCCGATTCGATAGCGATGGCGGCGGGTGGTTCGGAGAACCGGTAGCAAAAATCCCTGCGCCCGGCCCCCCATGCCTATGCCCAGCTGATCATCCGAGGCTTTTTTTTTTTTTAACTTTCAAAAGCATTTTGTCTACAATCTCTTCGGCCGAAGAAGTTATAAAACAAATTCTTTTAAAAGGTTAAAAAAAAGCCTCTGACGATCACAGCCGAGCAGCGCGATCGTCAGAGGCTTTTTAAAAAAAACTTTAAAAGCAATGCTTTAAAAAAATAAAATATAAAATATAAAATAAAATTTATAAGAGCCTTGATAGTACAGTGGTCTAAAGCACCCTGTTATTAACACAGCTGCCTGCAATTTCTGCTGGTTCGAATCTCTCCAAGGCTCAAGGTTGACTCAGCCTTCCATCCTTTCTAAGGTAGGTGAAATGAGGACCCAGTTTGTGGGGGCAATAAGCTGACTTTGTATAAATATACAAAAAGGATGAAGGCTATTGCTTAACGCATTGTAAGCCGCCCTGAGTCTCCGGAGAAGGGCGGCATATAAGTCAAATTAAAATAAATAAATAAATAAAAAAGATTGCGTGCCACAGCTGATCACACCCCTGTGCACTGTTCTACTTACCGCATGCCTCCTTTTGCCATGCACTATGCACGCACATCTCACATTTCGTATGTGGTGTGCACTGCGCATGGGCAGCCAGCAAACCGGTAGTGCACCGGTTTAGATTTCACCACTGCTTCACTTTTTACTTCACTTCACTATTTTTGTCTTCCTCTTCTTTACCACCTAGCGATTTCCTGGTGGTGCCCATTCCTAGTACAAATCTTCCCCCCCCCTCTTTAAATGAACATCAGCTAAAGTCAGCCAGATAGCAGAGCCTTTGACCCTGCAAATTTCTGAATTATCTCCTGCTTGGTCAATATATTAAAATAAACATAAAACAACTTATTTCTACCAAAGTACCAAATTATATACACCAAATATATAAGATGCATCTGTCCAAAAGCTTGTCTCCGTTCTATTTTGTGCCACAGGAATCCCCCAGCAGTGATTCCCTTGGAATCTGGGATCTTAGTTCCTCCAGAGTGGTCTCATTTTCCTGCAGTTTTTGTCTCCTTCTGAGAAAAACAAGGAAGTTATGGAGATGATTTGGAGGAAGGATTTTTGGAGCTGGTACAAGCACACCCCTCTCTGTTACTCATTAAGTAGCCTGGATTTTTCTGTCTTCCCTGCCAGCCAAGAAAAGTTCCCTAATGCTTTTAGGAATCCATTCATTATAGCAAAGATCATTCTTAAAGCAATAGGATCCCCCCCTTTCCCCCCCCCCCCAGAATCTAATCTGGTCCATTTTTAACAACTTTCTTACCACAGTTGTCATGTGAAATTCCTGCAGCTGTTAAAGTAGTAACACGAAGTGAATCTGGTTTCCCTTCTGACTTTTCTTGTCAGAAATTCACAAAATAGCACTATTACTGCTATATACCGACTACATGCCACTTCACAGTACTTCCGAGCTCTCTCTAAGCGGTTTACAGAGTCAGCCTCTTGCCCCACTCAACCATCGGGGTCATTTTACCGACCTCAGAAGGATGGAAGGATGGGTCAAACCTTGAGCCGGTGAGGACTTGTTCTGTCCCCAACCCCACGCACACACACCAACAGACGTTCAGGAGTTAAAGACCAAACCAGCTGGCAAAATCCTTTTCCTTATGATAACGGAACTTGGCAACAACCTAGTGGCTGCCTGCCAAGAGTTTATTATTTACAAAGAGGAGAGATAACTTCTCCCCACTTCTGGTACATCAAAGGAAAGCAGCTCAATAATTACGGAATTAAATCAAGTCCAGAGATACTCCAGCAAAGTCTTAAAGCAAAAGTCCGGCAATGCAGAATGGCGTGGAAGCTTTCAGCTTTGTTCGTCACAAAGTTTGACTGGCTACCACGCTCCCTTTTATATCCTGTGGGGTGTGGTCCAGTGACTCAGCCTAATCTCGGGCACGCCCTTTCTTCTGTTGCGCGCGCTTATCTCTGCGACGCTGGCGTGGGTCCAGCCAAGACTCATTACCCTCATCACTGTCCATCTGTGGCTGCGTGGACGTGCTTGGCCCCGGCCCTATCTCTTGCCCTTCGGCGGACCCCGAAGGCATTGCCAGAGAGGAGGGTCCTGGAGAGGGAGGCCTTGCCAACTCCTCTCCTTCACTCTCGGAGTCCTCTCCTGACGATGACACAGGCTCAGGTAACGAAGCCACAACAGAACTGAACTCCTGGCAATGGGCAGAGCTAGCCTGCAATACCAGAGAGAGAGAGAGAGGGAGGGAGGGAGGGAGGGAGGGAGGGAGGGAGGGAGAGAGAGAGAAATATGATATATAGACAGATAGATAGATGATTTTGCATTTTCATTTCATTTTATTTGATTTATATACCGCCCTACTCCCGAAGGACTCAGGGCGGTGCACAGGCACAAGATAAAACACATAGAATACAAAAATTTAAGAGCAGAAGTAAAATCGAATTAAACCAATTTAGCCCAAGACAAATTTAAAACCCCAGGTTAAGAACAAATTAAAATTTACATTAAAATTTACATTAAAAAAAGAATGGGAGAGGTTAGGCCAGACCAGCCTAGTGAAATAAAAAGGTCTTGAGAGTGTGGCAGAAGGAGCACAGATCCGGGATCCTCCATATCTCCGGGGGGAGCTCGTTCCAGATCGTAGGTGCCCCCACAGAGAAGGCTCTCCCCCTGGGGGCCGCCAGCCGACATTGTTTGGCCGACGGCACCCGGAGGAGCCCCTCTCTGTGAGAGCATACCGGCTGGTGGGAGGCCGTTTGCGGCAGCAGGCAGTCCCGTAAATGATAGAGAAAGAGATGAGAGATGAGAGAGAGAGAGAGAGAGAGAGAGAGAGAGAGAAGATGGATGGATGGATGATAGATGATAGATAGATAGATAGATAGATAGATAGATAGATAGATAGAATGATAGATATATATACATAGATAGACAGACGATAGATATACATAGCAGATAGCTGATACAAATGACAGACAGACAGACAGACAGATAGATGATAGATAGATAGATAGATAGATAGATAGATAGATAGATAGATAGATAGATAGATGGATGGATTGATGGATGGATGGATGGAGATAGATAAGATGATAGATATATACATAGACAGACAGACGTGATTGATGGATATACATAGATGATAGATATACATAGCAGATAGCTGATACAGATGGTAGGTAGGTAGGTAGTAGATAGATAGATAGATAGATAGATAGATAGATAGATAGATAGATAGATAGATAGAATAGAAAGGTAAGTAGGTAGGTAGGTAGGTAGGTAGGGAGAGAGAGAGAGAGAGAGAGAGAGAGAGAGAGAGATGGCTGGGGAATTCTGGGAATTGAAGTCCACATGTCTGAAAATTGCCAAAGTTGAGAAATACTGAGTTAGTTCAAATTAACGGTCATGTAATTTGCTAGCGGTTTAAATCCTGTCTTCAAGGGGAAATTTGTCACTAGTTTCTTCTCCAACTTCACAACATAGCTGCCTAAAATGGAAACTCTTGTGACACCAACGAGCATAAAATTTATGGTGCTCAGCACGGAAAATCTGGAACGATTTCTTAGCTTGGAAAAATTGTGTACAGGTCAAAAAAAAAAAAAAAGTCCATAATTCTGAATTAAATGGGGGAACTATCGGCAAACTTTGTTGAAGTATTAAGTTGGGTATTGTGGGGAATGTTACAAAAAAGGACAATAGAAATGCACACTTAGGCAAGCAGAGAAAGTGTGGCTCCTAGAAAAAATGCAAACTTTATTATTTGTTTGTCTGGGTTTTTTGGTTACTGTTGCTTTTAAAAAGAGGAAAAAACCCTTTGATGGGATGGATTTATAGCACAAGGCAGGACCATAAATTCTGGGAATAATACGTCCACCTTTCTTGAAGTTCTTAAGGTTGAGAAACCTTCCTTTGGAAGGACAAAATGACAGAACAATAATAGGGTTGGACGGAGGTCTTTTAGTCCATGGAAATTTGCACGTTGTATTTTTATAAGTTATAAATATAAAATACATAAATTACACTTGAGGAGCTGCCATAAAGAAGAAGAGGTCAACATATTCCCTTTCCCTACTACGGGGACCTCAGAACAGGAAGATTAAAAGTGAAAGTGAAAGTAAATGGGCCTTGGTAGTACAGTGGTCTAAGGCACCCTGTTATTAAGACCAGCTGCCTGCAATTACTGCAGGTTCGAATCTCTCCAAGGCTCAAGGTTGACTCAGCCTTCCATCCTTTCTAAGGTAGGTGAAATGAGGACCCAGTTTGTGGGGGCAATAAGCTGACTTTGTATAAATATACAAAAGGATGAAGGCTATTGCTTAACGCATTGTAAGCCGCCCTGAGTCTCTGGAGAAGGGCGGCATATAAAATCAAATTAAAAAAAAAAAATGGAAGAAAAGGAAAGGAAGTGGAGAAAACAAAAAAGAAAGGAGAAAGGAAAGGAAAGGGGGAGGATGGAGGGAAGGAGAAAGAAAAGAAAAAGAAAGGAAAGGAAAGGGGAAGGAAAGAAGGGAAGGGAAGGAAAGGGGGAGGGTGGAAGGAGAAAGGAAAGGGGAAGGAAAGAAGGGAAGGGAAGGGATGGAAAGGAAAGGAAAGGAAAGGGAGAGAAAGGAAAGGAAAGGGGGAGGGTGGAAGGAGAAAGGAAAGGGGAAGGAAAGAAGGGAAGGGAAGGAAAGGAAAGGGGGAGAAAGGAAAGGAAAGGGGGAGGGAGGAAGGAGAAAGGAAAGGGAAAGGAAAGGAAAAACATTCATTACAGTGAAATCTCCATTTAACAGACTTCCTATAGGACTATAGGTGTAACAGAGAGCCTGTCTGAACATCTGCCTGGAATAACAGACAAGTCCGTTAAAACCAAAATAATCCAAACAAGAAATTATCCTTACATTCATTTTGCCTCCATTTTACAGCATCCATGGTGGCTAATATTATTTGCACAATAATGCCAACGCACAAATGGAAGTTAATAGCTTGACATCCTTTCTCATTTAACGGACATTCAGGAATTACGGACAGGCCCTTCCTGTACTTGATAAGACCACCCTTCGAATACTGCATCCAGTTTCAGTCACTACAATGCAAAAAAAAAAAAAAAAGATGTTGAAAGGGTGCAGAGAAGAGCAGCAAAAACGAATTGGGGGCTGGAGGCTAAAATATGCATTGAAGGTTGTGAGAATTGTGTATGTCTAGTCTAATGAAGAGAAGGACTAGGGGTGACATGACAGCAGTATATCCAGTATTTTGAGAGGCTGCCACAAAGAAGAGGGAGTCAAGAGGAGCCTGGTGGCGCAGCAGACTAATAGCCTGTTATTAACATTCAGCTGCCTGCAATTACTGGAAGTTCGAATCTCCCCAGGCTCAAGGTTGACTCAGCCTTCCATCCTTTCTAAGGTAGGTAAATTGAGGACCCAGATTGTGGGGGCAATAAGCTGACTTTGTATAAATATACAAAAGGATGAAGGCTATTGCTTAACGCATTGTAAGCCGCCCTGAGTCTCCGGAGAAGGGTGGCATATAAATCAAATTAAAAAAAAAAAAGCTATTCTCCAAAGCACCTGAGGGCAGGAGAAGAAGAAGCAACGGGTGGAAACTCATCAAGGAGAGAAGCAACTTAGAACTAAGGAGGGATTTCCTGACAGGGAGAACAATTCATCATCTGGGTGGATGTAAGATCTGCTGCTTGAACAGAGGGTTGGACTAGAAGACCTCTAAGTACCCTTCCAACTCTGTTATTCTGTAAAGCTGTCGCTGGAAGCTGTACAGCCCAAAGCATTCTTCATGACATTGCCACAAAACACTGTTCCAATGTGCGGCTTGTAGCAGATGTCTATGGCTCATCGACTCCAGCAGATGTGCAGCAGATGTGGTTCCCCATCCTCCTAGAAGACCAGTTGCATGTTTTGCAACACAATAACAGAATAACAGACGTGGAAGGATCCTGGGAGGTTGTCTAATCCTACCCCCAGGAAACCCCTAGACCATTTCGGACAAATAAATAGTCCAGTCACTTCTTTAAAAACTGTTCTGTCCCCAACCCCACGCACACACCCCAACAGACGTTCAAGAGTTAAAGACCAAACCAGCTGGCAAAATCCTTTTCCTTATGATAACAGAACTTGGCAACAACCTAGTGGCTGCCTGCCAGGAGTTTATTATTTACGAAGAGGAGAGATAACTTCTCCCCACTTCTGATACATCAAAAGAAACAGCTCAATAATTACGGAGTCAATCAAGTCCAGAGATAATCCAGCAAAGTCTATAGCAAAAAGTCCGGCAATGCAGAATGGCGTGGAAGCTTTCAGCTTTGTTCGTCACAAGGCTTGACTGGCTACCACGCTCCCTTTTATACCCCGTGGGGTGTGGTCCAGTGACTCAACCTAATCTCGGGCACGCCTTTTCTTCTGTTGCATGTGCTTATCTCTGCGATGCTGGCGTGGATCCAGCCAAGACTCATTACCCTCATCACTGTCCACCTGTGGCTGCGTGGACGTGCTTGGCCCCGGCCCTATCTCTTGCCCTTCGGCGGACACCGAAGGCATTGCCAGAGAGGAGGATCCTGGAGAGGGAGGCCTTGCCAACTCCTCTTCTTCACTCTCAGAGTCCTCTCCTGCCGATGACACAGGCTCCGGTAACGGAGCCACAACAAAAACCTCCGATGATAGAGCACCCACAAGTTCTGAACTTCTGAAAACTGTTCCATGGATTAATTGTCCTCGCTGTCAGGAAATTTCTCCTTAGTTCCAGGTTGCTTCTCTCCTGGATGAGTTTCCATCCATTGCTTCGTGTCCTGCCTTCTGGTGCTTTGGAGAAGAGGTTTTTTTAAAGCAGAGATTGTCTAAAACGGTAGAGGGTCGCCTGCTTAGGCAGCGGGCTGGATTAGAAGACCTCCAAGGCAGGGGTGGGTTCTAAATTTTTTTACTACCGGTTCTGTGGGCGTGGCTTATTTTGTGGGTGTGGCTTGGAGGTCATGTGACTAGGTGGGCGTGGCTAGCTGGTCAGAGTCATTTCTGGAAGGAGAACCGGTTCGGTGACGTCACATCGTCACCGCTACCGGCTCGGCCGAACCGGACCGAACCGGGAGGAACCCACCACTGCTCCAAGGTCTCTTCCAACCAGGGGTGGGCTTCAAAATTTTTAGCAAGGGGTTCTCTACCCGATTGCTGGGTGGGGGTGGCCATGGTGGGCCATACCAGCAGGGGCGTTTTTGCCCTCCCCGGGCTCCAGAGGCTTCTCTCGAGCCTCCGGGACGGCAAAAATGGCCTCCCCAGGCTCCAGAGGCCTTTCCTGAACTTCCAATAGGCCCATTTTTTGCCCTCCCCAAGCCTCCACATGCACCCTGCACTTACCTGCATCCAAAACGGGCCACGTGGGGACTCCTGGGAGGGGCAGGGTGGGGTGGGCAAGGCCAGCCTAGAGTGGGATTTGGGGGTTCTCTGAACTGCACAGAATCTTAGCTAGAGGTTCTGCCGAACCCCCAGCGGCCCACTCCTGCTTCCAAACCTGTTATTCTATATGTGCACACCCTACTGAATTCCACTGGTGCAATCTTGGGAAACACCTTTAATAGTGCATCCAGTTTTAGTCATCGTATTACAAAAAAAGAAGTTCAGATTTTGGAAAAAAGTGCAAATGGAAGAAAGGGGAAAAGAGAGGAAGAAAAGGCAGGGGACAGGAGTAGGAGAGAAGGGGAGAAAGGGGGGAATAGAGGAGAGGAATGGGGGAAAGGAAGGGGATGTAGGAGCCTGGGTAGTGCAGCGGACTAAGTGCTGTTAAATAGCACTTAGCTGCCAGCTGCCTGCAATTACTGCGAGTTCGAATCTCACCAGGCTCAAGGTTGACTCAGCCTTCCATCCTTCCGAGGTAGGTAAAATGAGGACCCAGTTTGTGGGGGCAATAAGCTGACTTTATATAAAAAAAGAACACCGCTTGGGGGGGGGCAAAAGCCCTACTAAGCAGGTATGTACAAAAGGATGAAGGCTATTGCTTAACGCATTGTAAGCTGCCCTGAGTCTCTGGAGAAGGGCGGCATATAAATCGAACTAATAAAATAAATAAATAAATAAATAAATGTAGGAAGAAGAAGGAGAGGAGGAGGGAGAAAGTAGGAGAGGAGAGGAGGGAGGGAAGGGAAAGAAAAAGGAGAAGGCTTGTTGTGAAATGAGGGAAAAGAAAAGGTAGAAGAGCAAACCCGAAAATGCCTTATTTTTATACTTTTCTTTAAGGAAAAATATGTATATGTATGACCAATTATATATAGGAGAATGTACATTTATATTATGTGTATAAGAAATCAAAATGAAAAACTTTTTTCAAAAGTTTTTTTCAAAAGTTACTGAGCCAGGTAGCTCAGCAGACTTAAAGCACTGTTATTAACAGTTATTAATATCAGCTGCTTGCAATTACTGCGAGTTCAAATCTCCCCCAAATCTCAAGGTTGACTCAGCCTTCCATCCTTTCTAAAGTAGGTAAATTGAGGACCCAGATTGTGGGGGCAATAAGCTGACTTTGTATAAAATATACAAAAGAATGAAGGCTATTGCTTAACGCACTGTAAGCCGCCCTGAGTCTCCGGAGAAGGGCGGCATTTAAATCAAATTTTTTTTAAAAAAGGAAAAAGTGCAAAGAAGAGCAACTAAGATGATTAAAGGCCTGGAGGTTAACTTAAAACATGAAGAACGGTTGCAGGAACTGGGTATGTCTAGTTTAATGAAAAGAGAGACCAGGGGTGACATGATAGCATCTTCCAACATTTGAGGGGCTGCCCCAAAGAAGAAGGGGGGGGGTCAAATTATTCTCCAAAGCACCAGAAGGCAGGACAAGAACTGATGGATGGAAACCAATCAAGGAGAGAAGCAACTTCCTAACAGTGAGAACAATTAGCCAGTGGAACAGCTTGCCACCAGAAGTTGTGGGTGCTCCATCACTGGAGGTTTTTAAGAAGAGATTGGATAATCATTTGTCTGAAATAGTATAGGGCCTCCTGGTTAAGCAGGGGGTTGGACTAGAAGACCTCCAAGGCCCCTTCCAGCTCTATTCCGATTGGGGGTGGGTGGGGAAACCCCCCACAGAAGCTGCAAACATGACTCAGAGAGAGCAGCCCAATCCAAGAATGATTTACCCATTAAAAAAGCCTGGTTTGATGCAACCCAGTAGCATTTTAAGCAATTCACTAGAATGTAAGGTTCGCCAGGGACAACGGATTGTTGAGACATCCTTCAAGGACTGCAAAATTGACATTTTTTTCTTTCTTTTTTTCTTTCTTTTTTTCTTTCTTTTTTTCTTTAACCACCCATGAGGGCGAAAGCTTCAGGCACCAAAAAGTCTTGGGCTAAATGGGCAGGGAGTGAAACCGTTTCCTTTTCTCATTGGGTAAGGCTCCTTGTTGATTGCCCGTCGGTTAAAATTTGGTTTAAATCACTCGGAGGAGGCTAATTGCGAACATGGGCTATTAGTCTTGGGCAGACAATGCAATAACGCAAACTGGCGCCCTGTCACCTTATCGCACCCCTCTCCTTTTCACACTCCCCAACCACCACTACCACCCCAAATTGCCATGGGGTGGTTCTAGGAAAAGCACCCCATTGTTTAATTAGGACAATGGGTCTTGCAAAGAATTAGCTGTGGTTCGGTTTTTCAAGGAAACATTTCAAGGTTGTTTCTTTGAATTCCCACCACAAAATAGATTGTACCCAGCTCGGGCTGCAAGGAAAGATGGTTCTTTAAAATATGGGATAGAATTCGCAAGAAGTGGTTGGATTTCAACTCCCAGAATTCCCCAGGCAGCCTTAGCAACTATAAGATCAACTCCCAGAATTCCCCAGCCTTAGTAAATATAAGAAGGGTAGACTTCATCTCTCAGAATTCCCCAGGCAGCTTTAGTCACTATAAGATGGGTGGACTTCAACTCCCAGAATTCCCCAGGCAGTCTTAGCAATTATAAGATCAACTCCCAGAATTCCCCAGCCAGGCTTAGCAACTATAGGACATGTGGACTTCAACTCCCAGAATTCCCCAGGCAGCCTTAGCAACTATAAGATCAACTCCCAGAATTCCCCAGCCTTAGCAAATATAAGAAGGGTAGACTTCATCTCTCAGAATTCCCCAGGCAGCTTTGGTTACCATAAGATGGGTGGACTTCAATTCCCAGAATTCCCCAGCCTTAAGCAACTATAAGAAGTGTGGATTTCAACTCCCAGAATTCCCTAGCCAGCATGCTGGAAATACGAAGTCCACAGATCTTCAGGTTGCCAAACTTGAAAAACACTGTTATAAACCAGTATTTCTCAATCTTGGCTATTTAAGAGGGGTGGACTTCAACTCCCAGAATTCCCCAGCCAGCCTTAGCAACTATAAGATCAACTCCCAGAATTCCCCAGCCTTAGTAAATATAAGAAGTGTAGACTTTGTCTCTCAGAATTCCCCAGGCAGCTTTAGTCACTATAAGATGGGTGGACTTCAATTCCCAGAATTCCCCAGCCTTAAGCAACTATAAGAAGTGTGGACTTCAACTCCCAGAATTCCCTAGCTAGCATGCCGGAAATATGAAGTCCACAGATCTTCAGGTTGCCAAACTTGAAAAACACTGTTATAAACCAGTATTTCTCAATCTTGGCAATTTAAGATGGGTGGACTTCAACTCCCAGAATTCCCCAGCCAGTTTTAGCAACTATAGGACATGTGGACTTCAACTCCCAGAATTCCCCAGGCAGCCTTAGCAACTATAAGATCAACTCCCAGAATTCCCCAGCCTTAGCAAATATAAGAAGTGTGGACTTCAACTCCCAGAATTCCCCAGGCAGCTTTAGTCACTATAAGATGGGTGGACTTCAATTCCCAGAATTCCCCAGCCTTAAGCAACTATAAGAAGTGTGGACTTCAACTCCCAGAATTCCCTAGCCAGCATGCTGGGAAATATAGTCCACCGATCTTCAAATTGTCAATCTTGGAAAACACTGTTGTAAATCAGTATTTATGAACCTTGGCAACTTAAGAAGGGTGGACTTCAACTCCCAGAATTCCCCAGCCAGCCTTAGCAACTATAGGACATGTGGACTTCAACTCCCAGAATTCCCCAGCCTTAGCAAATATAAGAAGGGTAGACTTCATCTCTCAGAATTCCCCAGGCAGCTTTAGTCACTATAAGATGGGTGGACTTCAATTCCCAGAATTCCCCAGCCTTAAGCAACTATAAGAAGTGTGGACTTCAACTCCCAGAATTCCCTAGCCAGCATGCTGGGAAATATAGTCCACCGATCTTCAAATTGTCAATCTTGGAAAACACTGTTCTAAACCAGTGTTTCTCAACTTTGGCAACTTAAGAGGGGTGGACTTCAACTCCCAGAATTCCCCAGCCAGTTTTAGCAACTATAGGACATGTGGACTTCAACTCCCAGAATTCCCCAGGCAGCATGCTGGGAAATGTAGTCCACCTATCTTCAAGTTGCCAAACTTGGAAAACACTGTTGTAAATCAGTATTTATGAACCTTGGCAACTTAAGAAGGGTGGACTTCAACTCCCAGAATTCCCCAGCCAGCCTTCGCAACTATAGGACATGTGGACTTCAACTCCCAGAATTCCCCAGGCAGCATGCTGGGAAATGTAGTTCACGCATCTTCAAGTTGCCAAACTTGGAAAACACTGTTGTAAATCAGTATTTATGAACCTTGGCAACTTAAGAAGGGTGGACTTCAACTCCCAGAATTCCCCAGCCAGCCTTTGGAGATGTAGTCCATCCATTTTTTAAAGTTGCCAACTTTGAAACAACAAACAGATCCAAACATATTGTTTCCATTTCTTGTGTGCTGCCTCTGTGATGGGGTTTGCATCTTCAGTTGGCTGTTTTGTTGCAAAGAAATATCTCCAACCCAAATAATAATAATAATAATAATAATAATAATTAAAAAAAAAAACACAAATCCAGGAATCGGGCATCAAACGGAATTTTCTGCATGAGGAAAGAAGGGGCCGTCTTGTAATTTGGCTCCTGATACCTGTGGCCTCTTCGCCTTAATCTCTGGGTCACAGACTCCCGACAGCTGCCAAAAAAGCCGTGGAAATCTGCTGTTTGATGGATTCCACATGCTGCACCGCACATTATTTTCTCCTGCCTAATTTCTCTGCCTAAATGTTGCATCGATCAAAAAACAAGACGCTCGGAAAATGTGTAATTGCTGTCATGCAAAGTTTGGACTTCTTCTTCTTCTTCTTTTTTTTTACAATTGACGGGTTTTCTGTTTTTTTTTTTTTCCCCCTAGACAACGAATGCAGCCCCCGTTTTCTTTTCCCCCTTATCCCCGTTTTTGGAGGGATATTACAGGTAGTCTTAAGAGCCGAGGTGGCGCAGTGGTTAGAGTGCAGTATTGCAGGCTACTTCTGCTGATTACCGGCTGGCTGCAGTTTGGCAGATCGAATCTTACCAGGCTCAAGGTTGACTCAGCCTTCCGTCCTTCCGAGGTCCGTAAAATGAGGACCCAGATTGTTGGGGGCAAGAGGCTGACTCTGTAAACCGCTTAGAGAAGGCTGTAAAGCACTGGGAAGCGGTATATAAGTCTAAGGGCTATTCCTTCCTTCCTTCCTTCCCTCCCTCCCTCCTTCCTTTCCTCCCTCCTTCCTTCCTTCCCTCCCTCCCTCCCTCCCTCCTTCCCTCCCTCCCTCCCAGTGGTTAGAATGCAGTATTGCAGGCTAACTCTGCCCACTGCCAGCAGTTCAATCCTGACCGACTGGCTCAAGGTTGACTCAGCCTTCTGTCCTTCCGAGGTCTGTAAAATGAGGACCCAGATTGTCGGGGAAAAGAGGCTGACTCTGTAAACTGCTTAGAGACGGCTGTAAAAGCACTATGAAGCGGTATATAAGTCTTAAGTGCTATTCCTTCCTTCCTTCCTTCCTTCCTTCCTTCCTTCCTTCCTTCCTTCCTTCCTTCCTTCCCTCCCTCCCTGCCTTTCTCCCAGTGGTTAGAATGAAGTATTGCAGGCTAACTCTGCCCACTGCCAGCAGTTCAATCCTGACCAACTGGCTCAAGGTCGACTCAGCCTTCTGTCCTTCCGAGGTGGGTAAAATGAGGATCCCAGATTATTGGGGGGAAAGAGGCTGACTCTGTAAACTGCTTAGAGAGGGCAATAAAGCACTATGAAGCGGTATATAAGTGCTATTCCTTCCTTCCCTCCCTCCTTCCTTCCTTCCTTTCCTTTCTCCTTCCTTCCTTCCTTCCCTCCCTCCCTCCCTCCCTCCCTCCCTCCTTCCTTCCTTCCTTCCTTCCTTCCTTCCTTCCTTCCTTCCCTCCCTCTCTCCCTCCCTCCCTCCCTCTCTCCCTCCTTCCTGTGATGTTGCAACTTCGAACGGGTCACTAAATGAAGTGTCGTAAGTCGAGGACTACATGTATTTATATACAACTCAAGGCTAAATTATATGCAGGCAGTCCTTGACTTATGACCACAATTGTAAATAACAGCGTGTGCACCCATTGTAACTATGAATGGTCGCTAAGCCACAGAAAAAAAGTGACTTACGACTGTTTTTCACACTTAACGACCGTTGCGTCATCCCCAAGGGTCAGGTGATCAAAATTCAGGCGTGATCCTATTTATGACGCTTGTGGTGTCCTGGGGATCACTTGATCCCCTTCTGACCAGCACAGGGAAGCCAGATTCCCTTCCCAACTGTGTGGCTCCTTGAACAATGACAGTGATCCACTTAACAACCGTGGTCATAAAAGGGGGCAAAGCTCACTTAAGAACAATCTCGCTTAGCGATGGAAATGTCTTTCTGCTTATTAACGAAAGGGAAGGGGGCATGTATCACTTCCCAAGGCTTTTGGGACAGGTCAAGATACTTATAAAATTAGGTTGAAAGATCTGTAACCTTGCCACAGTTAAATCAAGGATTACCATATCTGTTTTGCAAACTTTTACTAATAAAATAAGTGTAAGAATAATTTTAAAAATACCCTATCTGGGCTATAAAAACCTGGATATAGTACTTATTCCCTGCCATTTAATGAATGTCCTGATTTTGGCATCCTAGATCTAATAATCCTAACATAATAACCAGCATTGTTAATGATAACAATTATATAATATCTCATATATAATTTGTTTACATGAAAAATTATCCTAGATTAGAGGAAAGGTCTATTCTTTTCAGGTGTTCCGTGAAATAATATAGATACAGAATTTAAATGATGGAATTTAGCGATGGAAATGTTTGGCTCAATTCTGAACAAGACCCGATGGCCTAGAGCTGGAGCTCTTGCCTCACAATCAGGAGGTTGTGAGTTCGATCCTAGGTAGAGGCAGATGTAGGGTCTCCTGCTTGGGTGGGGGGTTAGACTAGATGACCTCCAAGGTCCCTTCCAACTCTGTTAATCTGACTCTATCTAAGATGATCAAAGCAGGCCTGGACACCAAACCGTACGATGAACGGTTGCAGGAACTGGGCATGGCTGGTCTAGTGAAGAGAAGGACCAGGGGAGACAGGAGAGCATCTTCCAATATTGGAGGGGCTGCCCCAGAGAGGAGGAAGGGGTCAACCTGTTTTCCAAGGCACCCGAAGGCCAGACAAGGAATAATGGATGGAAACTGATCAAGGAGAGATTCAACCTGGAAATAAGGAGGAATTTCCTGACAGTGAGAACAATCAACCCATGGAAGAGAAGTTGCCTTCGGAAGTTGTGGGAGCTTCATCACTGGAGGCTTCAAGAAGAGACTGGACAGACATCTGTCAGCAATGGCGTAGGGTCTCCTGCTTGGCTGGTGGGTTGGACTAGATGACCTACAAGGTCCCTTCCAACTCTGTTAATCTGACTCTATCTAAAATGATCAAAGCAGGCCTGGAGGCTAAAACATACGATGAACGGTTGCAGGAACTGGGCCTGGCTGGTCTAGTGAAGAGAAGGACCAGGGGAGACAGGAGAGCATCTTCCAATATTGGAGGGGCTGCCCCAGAGAGGAGGAAGGGGGTCAAGCTATCTTCCAAGGCACCCAAAGACCAGATAAGGAATAACGGATGGAAACTGATCAGGGAGAGCTTCAACCTAGAAATAAGGAGGAATTTTCTGACAGTGAGAACAATCAACCGAAGGAACAGAAGTTGCCTTCAGAAGTTGTGGGAGCTTCGTCACTGGAGGCTTTCAAGAAGAGACTGGAGTGCCATCTCTCAGAAATGGTGTAGGATCTTCCTGCTTGGGTGGGGGGGTCAGACTAGATGACCTCCAAGGTCCCTTCCAACTCTCTGTAAAAACCCGAAAGGTTGGAGGCCGCTTGTCTAGATGACCTCCGAGGCCCCTTCCAACTCTGTTATTCTGTTATTTTTTTTTTTCAGTGAGTGCCGCCATGTTTGAGAACTGCACGGGCTGCGTTATGTGCTCCGAAGACAACGGCTGCGTCTCCTGCCAGCAGCGCCTCTTCCTCCTCATCTGGAGGGACGGGATCCGACAGTACGGGGCCTGCGTCCACGCCTGCCCCCTGGGCTACTACGGGCAGCGAAGCATGGAAGTCAACCGATGCATGAGTAGGTAGCCAGCGCGCGGGAAACAGATTCTCGGAGGAGTCGCGAGGGTGTCAGCAAAATAGAAACACACCAGTTAGAAGGAATGCGTGCAATTTGCGGGCACGCTCAGTTCTCAGTACCCTTTATCTGATTTCTTCTTAATTTATCCAAAAAATCAAAATAGGGACTTCAAAGAAAAAAAATTATAAAGGCAATACCAAACTACACAAAATATTTGAAAAAGAGGTGCATTTAAAAACAAAAACAGATAGAAACATGTATACATGTAAGATAAAATAACCTTACTGATCTGGATGGATTCTGAATGGATAAGAGATAAGCTTTCACAGCTAAGACGGGACTAGAACTCCCAGTCTCCTGGTGATTGGCCCAAGGTCACCCAGCCAGTTTTTGTGCCTAAGGCAGGATTAGAACTCCAGTCTTCTGGTGATTGGCCCAAAGTCACCTAGCTGGCTTTCATGCCTAAAGTGGGACTAGAACTCCCAGTCTCCTGGTGATTGGCCCAAAGTCACCCGACTAGCTTTTGTTTCTAAAACGGGACTAGAACTCACAGACTCCTGGTGATTGGCCCAAAGACACACAGACAGCTTTCATACCTAAGGTGGGACTAGAATTCCCAGTCTCCTGGTGATTGGTCCAAAGTCACCCGACTAGCTTTTGTTTCTAAAGCGGGACTAGAATTCACAGACTCCTGGTGATTGGCCCAAAGACAGCCAGCCAGCTTTCATACCTAAGGTGGGACTAGAACTCCCAGGCTCCTGATGATTGGTCCAAAGTCACCCAGCCGGCTTTCATACCTAAGGTGCAGGGGTGAAATGCTCCCGGTTTGGACCGGATCGCCCAATCCGGTAGCAATGGCGGTGGATGGTTCGGAGAACTGGTAGCAAAAATCCCTGCACTCCTCCCCGCCCGTGCCCAGCTGAGCCGCATGATCATCAGAGGCTGTTTTTTTAACTTTTAAAAGCATTTTTTTCTACAACCTCTTCTGCCAAAAAAAAAATGCTTTTAAAAGTTAAAAAAAAAAAGCCTCTGATGATCGCGCGGCTCAGCTGGGATCGTCAGAGGCTTCTAAAAGCATTTTTTTCTACAACCTCTTCAGCCGAAGAGGCTGTAGAAAAAAAAAATGCCTTTAAAAGCCTCTGGCGATCCCAGCTGAGTTGCCTGATCGTCAGAGGCTTCTAAAAGCATTTTTTTCTAAGGTTGTAGAAAAAATGCTTTTAAAAGTTTTTTTTTAAAAAAAAAGTTGGCCACGCCCACCCAGTCACATTAAAAAAAACCCACTCCACCAAGCCACGCCCACAGAACCGGTAGTAATAAATATTAGATTTCACCCCTGCTAAGGTGGGACTAGAACTCACCATCTCCTGGTGATCGGCCTAAAGCCAGCCAGCCGGCTTTCGTACCTAAGGTGGGACTAGATCTCACCATCTCCTTCTGATTGGCCCAAAATCACTCAGCTGACTTTGATGGCTAAGGCGGGACTAGAACTCCCAATCTCCCAATGATTGACCCAAAGTCATCCAGCTGAAGTCACTGTCCTGTTTTCTAGCTTAACCACCAAACCCAAACTGGCTCTCTGATAGACAGACTCCATTACGGTCGTAAGCCGAGGACTCATAGTCTTGGCATGCCAGGCATCATGAGGAGTTAAACTCAGTTTAAAGGTGGCTTTTGCTAACGCGGAACCTCTTTGTTCTAGAATGCCGGTCGCCCAGCTGCGAGAGCTGTTTCAGCAAAGACTTTTGCATGAAATGCCAGGAGCGCTTCTACCTGCACAAGGGGAAATGCTTAAACACCTGTCCTCCCGACACCATGGCCTGGCAGAGCAGCCGGGAATGCCAAGGTAAGCCAAGCTTGCCGGAGGGAGTACCCCCCCTGCCCCCCCTTCCCCACGGCATCCTGGGAGGGGAATTCTGAACATAATCTGGTGCAAAAAAGGTAGCGTTGAATTGACTCCGTTCCACAAGCTGGATTGGGGTCCCAAGATGGCTCGGCTCAGAGCTGGGCTAGATAGATTTAACAGAGTTGGAAGGGACCCTGCGAGGTCATCTAGTCCAACCCCCCTGCCCAAGCAGGAGACCCTACAGCTGTCCCTACCTAGGATGGAACTCACAACCTCCTGATTGTGAGGCAAGAGCTCCACCTCTAGGCCGCAGCAGCTGGGCTTAAGTGGGCAAAGAGCTGGGCAATGGATAGAAGAGAATATTGGGGGCTCAGAATTGAACGGTGGGGGGTCCTTGGTGCTCTCTGAGCTTGGCGGTTTTCTTGCGGGCGTTTTAGGACCGCGCTGATGATGTTACCTAGTTGGGTCATGAAACGTCTGCAAGTAAACCGCCGAGCTCAGAGAGCACTAAGGACCCCTCGGTCCTCCTCCTCTTTCTCTTCCTCTTCCTCCTCCTCCTCCTCCTCCTCTCCTTCTCCTTCTCCTTCTCCTCTCCTTCTCCTCTCCTTCTCCTCCTCCTCCTCCTCCTCTCCTCCTCCTTCTCCTTCTCCTCTCCTTCTCCTTCTCCTCTCCTCCTCCTTCTCTTCTCCTTCTCCTTCTCCTCCTCTCCTCCTCCTCCTCTCCTTCTCCTTCTCCTTCTCCTTCTCCTCTCCTTCTCCTCTCCTTCTCCTCCTCCTCCTCCTCTCCTCCTCCTCCTCTCCTTCTCCTTCTCCTCTCCTTCTCCTTCTCTTCTCCTCCTCCTCTCCTCCTCCTCCTCCTCCTCCTCCTCCTCCTCCTCCTCCTCCTCCTCCCCCTCCTCCTCCCTTTCCTCTCCTGCCTTCCTCCTCCTCCTCAAACTCCACTCCCTCCTAGTACTGATGATGTTCCCTAGTTGGGTCATGAAACATCTGCAAGAAAACAACCTAGCTCAGAGAGCACCAAGGAGCCCACAGTTTGGCAACTGACAAGGTTCTAGTCCTGATTACATCTCACTACCCTCTTCTCTTCTCTCACCCCCACCCCCAGAAAACTGCGAGGCAGCCCCCTGGAGCAATTGGAGCCCCTGCACAAACCAAGGACGGATGTGTGGGCGCAAGTGGGGCTCAGAGATCCGAGTTCGGGAGACACTCCGGAGCGGGAAGGACGAGGCGGCCCTTTGTCCAGTGCTGTCCGAGTCCCGGAATTGTCGGCTGAAGAGACATTGTCCTGGAGGTAAGATTTGGAGACCAGGCTGGGAGATTGGAATCCTACCCTGGCCTGTCCTTACAAAAGATCCTACGGTCTTGTCAGCTTTACCAGGTAGACCAGACTGGAAACCTAGCCAGGTAAGCTAAGCCTACAGGTAGTCCTTCCCTTATGACCACAATTGAGCCCAGCATTTCCGCTGCTAAGCGAGGACATTTGTTAAGTGAGTTTTGCCCCATTTAACAATCTTACTTAGCACTTAGACTTATATACCGCTTCCCAGTGCTTTCCAGCCCTCTCTAAGCGGTTTACAGAGTCAGCCTATTTTCCCCCAACAATCTGGGTCCTCATTTTACCCACCTCAGAAGGGCAGAAGGCTGAGTCAACCTTGAGCCACTCGGTCAGGATTGAACTGCTGGTAGTGGGCAGAGTTAGCCTGCAATCCTGCATTCTAACCACTGGGAGGGAGGGAGGGAGGGAAGAAAGGAAGGAGGGAGGGAGGGAGGGAAGGAAGGAAGGAGGGAGGGAAGGAAGGAAGGAAGGAAGGAAGGAAGGAAGGAAGGAAGGAAGGAAGGAAGGAAGGAAGGAAGAGCACTTAGACTTATATACCACTTTACAATGCTTTACAGCCCTCTCTAAGTGGCTTACAGAGTCAGCGTATCACCCCCCCAACAATCCGGGTCCTCATTTTACCCACCTCGGAAGGACGGAAGGCTGAGTCGACCTTGAGCCACTCGGTCAGGATTGAACTGCTGGTAGTGGGCAGAGTTAGCCTGCAATACTGCATTCTAACCACTGGGAGGGAGGGAGAGAGGGAGGGAGGGAAGGAAGGAAGGAAGGAAGGAAGGAAGGAAGGAAGGAAGGAAGGAAGGAAGGAAGGAAGGAAGGAAGGAATAGCAGTTAGACTTATATACCGTTTTACAGTGTTTTATAGCCCTCTCTAAACGGTTTACAGAGTCAGCCTCTTGTCCCCCAGCAATCCGGGTCCTCGTTTTACCCAACTCAGAAGGATGGAAGGCTGAGTTGACCTTGAGATGGTCAGGATTGAACTCCCAGCAGTGGGCAGAGTTAAAGCAAAGGTGGATGGATAGATAGATAGATAGATAGATAGATAGATAGATAGATATGGTTAGTTGGATGGATGGATGGATGGATGGATGGATGGATATAGATGGATAGAAAGATATAGATAGATATGGATGGATGGATGGATGGATGGATGGATGGAGATAGATAGATAGACAGATGGAGACAGATAGAGAGACATAAATGGGTAGATAGATGATAGACATAGATAGATGATAGATAGATAAATAGATAGATAGATTGATAGATAGATAGATAGATATACACATACATACATACATACATACATACATACATACATACATACATACGGTTGGTTGGATGGATGGATGGATGGACGGACGGACAGACAGACAGGCAGGCAGGCAGGCAGAGAGATGATGGATGATAGAGAGGGAGGGAGGGAGGGAGACGGAGAGAGATGACAGATGATAACATTTCAGAAGCCATCAAGCTGGTTCTGCAAACTTTGCTAAAGTTGAGCCAACTTTCCTCTCCTCTCACTACCCCCCACCCCAAAAAAAATCCATTGGGCTGGTGTTGAAAAGAGAGTTGAAAACCAGATGTGGATGGGGGGGGCGGTGTTTGTTCTTTTTGGCGGAGGGAGAAGATGTTTTGCTTTCGAATAGCAAACGGGGGCTCCCCTGGCCAAAGATTTCACGCTTCAGTAAGGAAGTAGCCTGACTTCGTTTCTTCTTTGTTTGTTGCCTTGCAGAGAAGAATGAAAACATGAGGAGGAACAAGAAGGAAAGGCAGGAGAGGAGGAGGAAGAAACTAATAGATGCCTTCAAGGTCGCTTAATGAGCTTCAGAGCGAGGGGGTTTGTCCTGGAGGTGGTCATCAGCACCCAATGAAGTCCATCAAGGAGCTCCATCACTGGCCAAATTAAAAAAAATTAGGATGGTTTCTATCTTTTTCTTTCTGCCTTTCAAGGTTCCTGCTCTTCAGTTCCTGGGTTCTCCTTCGAGCTTCTCCACCATGACAGTTCGTGGTGCCTCTTGACCTTCTCTCCAGCATATTGGACAACAGAAGATGGAAGATAGATTCCCATGCTCCATCTTTCCAGATCGATGTCTGAAGCATCATCTCCCTACCTTTCATGATCCATCCACTTCTCCATCTCAGCACCTTTGACTTTATGAAAGCCACCACATCACCACAGGAGGAGCCACCAAGGAACCCAAATAAAGAAGGGACTAACTCTTGTTCTTTGATCTGCTATGGAAGAGGGGGAATGATGGACCATCCAGAAGAGCTGAGGACCACACAGAGAGTCCTATCTAAAGACCTCAAGAGATGGAGCTCTGGAAGGAAATGCAAGATCTCATCTAGCTTTCTTCCGGTTCTTCCTCCACCTTCCCCTTAGAAGGGTTTTCCTGAAAACACTTTCTCAGTGTTATTCATCCTAGGGACGGAATCAATTGTCCAACAAACATGAGTTTAAGAGAAAGGAAGAACCAAACTGGATGTTGTCCCCATTTTTTTCTCACTCAAGAAGTTGAGACGATTGAGGTCATGGGCAACCAACCTATTACTTCTCCATGGAGAAGACAGACCATGTTTTCTTCCCAAGATAGAAGCAAAGCGAACGGTGGCACCGTCTCTAGAGGCAAACTAGGACGTCAGAGAAGGTCAACCAAGCAGGGAAAATTTTCAGAAATGGGTTCCCTGTTGAACAAAACTGACTACTGGGGATTGGGACGGACTTATTTTAATTGACAAATTCACGGGACCAGCTTAGAAAAAAGATCCAGGATTTAATACTACGGCGTCCTCTTATCAGCTCCTGAAAATAAGCAGAACCTTTCATTTTCTACGAATCTCCCAGCTACAACTTTCTGACTTCAACTGGATCATCTGCCAATCCTCGTAGGCCAAACGAGTTGATCCTTTTCTGCTTTCTGGACGCGCTGAGTTCCCATCGCCAGATCTTGTCCGCGTTTCCTCCAGCAAAAGTTGAAATTGGCCACAGCGAGGATGGGACATCCTGACCCAACCTTAAAATGAAGAATAACACGCTTGGAGCAAATTAGGATGCCATCAGCTCAAACTAACTATAACAATCAGTTTTACAAGCCATCGTAGGTTCTCGGAGGCTAAAACATATGAAGAACGGTTGCAGGAACTGGTTACGGCTAATCTAGAGAAAAGAAGGATTAGGGGAGACATGATAGCGGTATTTCAGTATTTGAGGGGCTGCCCCAAAGAGGAGGGAGGGGGATCAAATTATTTTCCAAAGCACCTGAAGGCAGGAGAAGAAGCAACGGATGGAAACTGATCAAGGAGAGAAGTAACCTAGAACTAAGGAGAAACTTCCTAACAGTGAGAACAATCAACCCGTGGAACTGCTTGCCACCAGATGTTGTGGGTGCTCCATTACTGGAGGGTTTTCAGAAGAGATTGGACAACCACTTGTCTGAAATGGTTGAACAGGGGGTTGGACTAGAAGACCTCCAAGGTCCCTTCCAGCTTTGTCATTCTGTAGTTCTGTCTTTCAAGTGTACAACTTTCTCCAACCTTTTGCACGGATATATTTGTGCACTGCTTCCAATATGTTGGTGTAAGAAATACCAGAACAAAAAGAGGAAAAGTTGGGGTTTTTTGTTTGTTTGTTCATCAAAGGATTCAAATATGACATTTGTATTTAAGTTTTCAGAGCAGGGTGGATAAAAATCAATGATTTTTTTTTAAAAAATCAAAAAAATCAGATTTTTTTTTATTTAAATCGGATTTTTTTGATTTTTATCAAATTTATTTTAATAAAAAACTTTTGGGGTAAAAATCTATCGTAAAATAGTTTTCTGTTTAAGATACATAAATAATTTAGTTTATTCAGCATGAAACGGAGCTTGGTTATGTAGCAGGAGGCTGTATATTCTGCAACCCTGGGACTATCGGTGAGTCAACAGTGGGTCGAAGGAGTAGCAGAGATGACAGTTGCTCTTTAAAAATTATGATTTAAATCGAGCTGATTTAAATCAAGCCTTTTTACTAGTGATTTAAATCTTGATTTAAATCGTGATTTAAATCAACTCGATTTAAATCAAATCCACCCTGTTTCAGAGTCCTAATCTTTACTGCTCCAAAATTCGTTTTTTAAATGAACCCATGGCTGTGAGAGTTACCCAGCTAATTCTCGACTTACAATCATGAGTTTCCTGACCATTGGAAGTGACAATGGCAACGGAGAAAGTCTCTTACGACTGGTCCTCGCACTTACGACCATCCCGCATCCTCAGCATCACACAATCACAGTCACTTGGCAAAACGGCACGTATTAATCAGGGCTGCCGTGTCACATGATCCCCAGTTGTGAACTTCCCACCGGTTTTCGACAAGCGAAGTCAACGGGAAAGCCAGGTTCACTTAAGGACCGCACGATCCGCTTAACAACCGTGGCAGAAAAAGATTGTAAAATCCAGCATGAATGACTTAAAACAACCCACCTCGCTTAGCGATGGAAATTCTGCTCCCCGTTTTGGTTGTAAATCAAGGACTGCCCGTCTACAGTTGGAATAATGCTTGTTGGGTATAATTCTTGAAGAATTTCCTTTCAAATTATTCTCACTGAAATAATTGTACTGATAGGGTATGTCTGCAGGAAAATTTACTCCTGAGTAAACATGCACTGTAAATCTACATTTCCCACCCCCCCACCTTCAAGCTGCAGATTTCCAATAGGTTTCTGTATTTTGGGATGAAAGAGAGAGTGGCACGTTCTTATTTCTATAAATAAATAGATTTTATATATATATTATAGAGAATTTATTTCTAGAACGGCAACATATTTAAAGAAAATCCTTCATATCTTTTTAAAATATATATATTTGGGGGGGGATTTTCATTAAAACGAAGTGTTGTAAATAGCTTTTGTTTGGGGTCTTAGACCGCATCGAATCTTTTATTCGGTTTTGATTTTTAGCAGGAAAATTAGCCATTTAATTAATGGCCACAGGGAGGCGCCAAAGAGTCAACAAGCACATTTTGCAATCAAAATCTTGCATTTTGTCTTTAAAATCCGACCTTCCCAAATCCGACCTTCCTGCAGATAGATTGGGATCATCACAGAACCCATCCTCCCCAGCCAGTACAAGAACAACACCCTCCAGTGATCCCCAGCTGAATTAGAAGGTGCGAAGGCCAGGCAGGAAGGAGTAAAACGTTGTGTATTTTTGTGTGTTTGTGTGTGTGTGTGTGTACTCCGTTGGAAAGCAGGGTAACCGTTGGGTTTGTTCAGTATTCAATAAAGACATCTGTTTAAAAATCTCACACTGTGTCTTGTGTGCGTGGCAGATCCTCAGACATCGGCCAGGTTTTCGCTTTAAGACGGTCGGCCCCAGTGTGGGATGCTTGGCAGAAACGTGGAACTAAAACGTGGCGACATTATCAGTGCTAGAAGACAGAATAAATAAGGACCTAGCTAGGTCATGAAGCAAGCAAAGACACCACAATTGTCCTCTTTCCTCCTTCCTCCTTTTCCTCCTCCTTCTCCTCCATGCCTCCTCCTCCTCCATTCTGCAAACACCACTCCTTCACCAACACTGATGAATTTACCTAGTTGGGTCATGAAATGTCTAAGAGAAAAACCCTAGAGCACCAAGGACCCCACAATCATCCTTCCTTCCTTCCTTCCTTCCTTCCTTCCTTCCTTCCTTCCTTCCTTCCTTCCTTCCTTCCTTCCTTCTGTCAGCACTTCAAGCTGCATTTACTCTAGTGCTGACGTAAGAAGGAGAGGCGGAGGCGTCTGGAAAGGGACATTTGACTTTTCACCTACTTATTTTCCCTGGAGATAATATCCCCTAGGAGATGGGATGGGAGGGGGGAAATTCCTTGAGCTGGAGCAGTAGATAAGGGGTAGAATGACTTGGAAGATGGCCAATGAGTGCAGGGGAGTGGGGAACGGAAAGGGAGGGTTTTGGGTCTGGAAGTCAGTGTTGGCTTTGATGGAGTCGGATCTAGAATGTCATGCTTAATAAATAGGAGTTTTCCTTCAAAGACTTTGTTTGAAATTCCTTCCTTCCTTCCTTCCTTCCTTCCTTCCTTCCTTCCTTCCTTCCTTCCTTCCTTCCTTTCTTTCTTTCTTTCTTTCTTTCTTTCTTTCTTTCTTTCTTTCTTTCCCCCCTCCCTCCTCCTCCATTCTGCAAATACCACTCCTTTGTAGTACTGATGATGTTACCTAGTTGGGTCATGAAATGTCTGTAAGAAAACAACCAAGCTCAGAGAGCATCAAGGACTCCACAGTCCTCCTTGTCCTCCCTCCCTCCCTCCCTCCCTCCTTCCTTCCTTCCTTCCTTCCTTCCTTCCTTCCTTCCTTCCTTCCTTCCTTCCCCCCTCCCTCCTCCTCCATTCTGCAAACACCACTCCTTTCAAACACCGATGATGTGATCTAGTCCAACCCCCTAACATCTGCCTCTACCTAGGATTGAACTCATCGAACAGCTGCAGTGATTCGTTTAACACCCATGGCAGGAAAGCTCGTAAAACGGGGCAAAATTCACTTAACCGGTGTCCCGCTTAGTGTGATGAACTGGGGCAAGGCACGGAGGCCACGCAGCCAGCTGATAGTTCAAACTCCCCTTTATTGCTCCAACTTTCCCCTAAACCCTCCCACGTTTATGGCAAGTCCCGGAGAAAAGTGCCCCCCCTCCCCCACAAACACACACTTGCAGCAGCCTCTGGCTGCGAGTAGTCCAGCACATGAAACTCCACAAATTCAGCACTTGTTCCCTTACAAGCGCCCCTCCCCACGGCATCTCCTTAAATCTCAGTCCCTGGGTGTGCCTTGTGAAGGGAGGGGCACTCTCCTCCTGAGTAGTCGGGTCGGCCTGCGCTGTTCTCACCTTCTCTCCACTCTCCGTGCTCTGGGATCAGGAGGGGGCAATCCGTCACCTGAGCTCCGTCGCTCTTCATCTCCATGCCTGCCGTCTATTCCCCCCTCTCTCGGTCATCCTGCCCCCATTCTTCCTTCCTGGCAAGCTGTCCCAGGCCCACGGGACCTGAGGATGCCTCGTTCTGCTCCTCCCTGCATTCCTCCGGAGCCAACGAGGCCGCCCCCTCAACCTCCATCAGCCCCAGCTCCGACTCGTCCTCCTCCATGACACTGAGTAACAAAAATATCGGGCTCCATCGTGGTCGTAAGTTCGAGGACTGCCTTTGTTACCAGTCATCTCTCTCTCTGTCTCTCTCTCTCTCCAGGAGATGGCAGTGCAATCCAACCATCGCGGGGGGGGGGGGGGAAGAAGAATTTTAATTTTTTCTGTCCGCCCTTTTGGATATCTCGCTTTTGCTTTTGGAGATCCTCAGAAGGAGGAAGTGGGAAGGCTGAAGGTTGAGGTCGAACACGGAGACTTGGCAACCAGCCTCTGTCCATATTTCCACCCAGCCCAGAGGTGAAATGTCTTGGGAAGGATGGGGTCACCCCTTGGTCCGGCTGGGATCAGCCTCCTGGGCCTTCCGAAAAGGCTACGGGAAAAAATAAACAGACGTTTTCAAAAACATTAACCCCGAGTTGCCTTTTTATCCCTTGGGGGGGGGGCGGGGGCAGCCTGAAGGCATTTTGCCATCCCTTTTCCTTAGAATAACAGAATAAGAGTTGGAAGGGACCTTGTAGGTCATCTAGTCCAGCCCCCCACCCAACCAGGAGACCCTACACCATTTCTGACAGTCCAGGGCTGAATAGAATAGAATAGAATAGAATGGAATGGAATGGAATGGAATGGAATGGAATGGAATAGAATAGAATAGAATAGAATAGAATAGAATAGAATAGAATAGAATAGAATAGAATAGAAAATATGGAATGGAATGGAATGGAATGGAATGGAATGGAATGGAATGGAATGGAATAGAATAGAATAGAATAGAATAGAATAGAATAGAATAGAATAGAATAGAATAGAATAGAAAATATGGAATGGAATGGAATGGAATGGAATGGAATAGAATAGAATAGAATAGAAAATATGGAATGGAATGGAATGGAATGGAATAGAATAGAATAGAATAGAATAGAATAGAATGGAATGGAATGGAATGGAATGGAATGGAATGGAATGGAATGGAATGGAATAGAACAGAACAGAACAGAACAGAACAGAACAGAATAGAATAGAATAGAAAATATGGAATGGAATGGAATGGAATGGAATGGAATGGAATGGAATGGAATGGAATGGAATGGAATAGAATAGAATAGAATAGAATAGAATAGAATAGAATAGAATAGAATAGAAAATATGGAATGGAATGGAATGGAATGGAATGGAATAGAATAGAATAGAATAGAAAATATGGAATGGAATGGAATGGAATGGAATGGAATAGAATAGAATAGAATAGAATAGAATAGAATAGAATAGAATAGAATAGAATAGAATAGAATAGAACAGAACAGAACAGAACAGAATAGAATAGAATAGAAAATATGGAATGGAATGGAATGGAATGGAATGGAATAGAATAGAATAGAATAGAATAGAATAGAATAGAATAGAATAGAATAGAATAGAATAGAATAGAATAGAATAGAATAGGAATTGGGAATTGGGAATGGGAATGGGAATGGGAATGGAAATAGAATACAGAATACAGAATAGAACAGAACACTAGCCGTATTAAAGAAAGAGGGGAAAAATAGAAAGAGATAGATGATGCGATCAGAGATATTAAAAGAAACTGAATTTATACAAAAGCTCAAGACAGAAATACCCCTTTTTTTCCCAAGAAAATAAAACACCAGGAATGCCATTTCAAATAATTTGGGATACTGCTAAAGCCTTTATAAGAGGTCTTATTATTAAATATACAGCCACTAACTACAAAAAAGAAGAACAAGAAAGGGGCGAGTTAATAAGTAAATGAATAAAAGCTGAGGAACAATTCCAAGAAAACCCACTTTCCATAGGAGCAAAAGAACAGATAGCACTCTTAAAACACCAGCTGAATCTTTTGGAGCTAGGCAAATTGAAAGATAGGATAAAGATAGCAAAACAAAAACACTTCGAATCAGAATAGAACAGAACAGAACAGAACGAAATAGAAGAAGAATAGAATAGAATAGAATAGAATAGAATAGAATAGAATAGAATAGAATAGAATAGAATAGAATAGAATAGAATAGAATAGATGATAGAGAATAGAACAGAACAAAAATAGAAATAGAATAGAGAAAAGAGAATAGAGAATAGAGAATAGAGAATAGAGAATAAGAGAATGGAATGGAATGGAACGGAACGGAACGGAACGGAACGGAACAGAACAGAATTAGAACGGAACAGAACAGAACAGAACAGAATAGAATAGAATGCAAAATGGAATGGAATGGAAGCTGGAAGGGACCTTGGAGGTCATCTAGTCCAGCCCCCTGCTCAAGCAGGAGAACCTATACCATTTCAGACAAGTGACAGTCCAGTCTCCTCTTTAAAAACCGCCCACGGTTTCTGGTGGCAAGCTGTTCCATTGATTAATTGTCCTCACTGTTAGGAATTTTCTCCTTAGTTCCAGGTTGCTTCTCTTCTTGATTAGTTTCCATCCATTGTTTCTTGTCCTGCCTTCAGGGGCTTTGGAAAATAGATTGAATTTGACTCCCCCCCCTCTTCTTTGGGGCAGCCCCTCAAATACTGGAAGGCTGCCATCATGTCCCCCCCCCCCGGTCCTTCTTTTCATTAGACTCTGTCCAATTCCTGCAACTGTTCTTCCTATGTTTTAGCCTCCAGTCCCCTAATCCTCTTTCTTGCTCTTCTCTGCACTTTTCCCATCTTCTTCGTCATACAGGGATCAAAATTGGTTGCAGTCTTCCAGGCGTGTCTTGCATTTCGGAGACCGTTTCGGAGCTTTCCCTCCACAAATTCCAAATTTTCAGCCTAGTGATTTTTTTTTTTTTAATTTGATTTTATATGCCGCCCTTCTCCGGAGACTCAGGGCAGCTTACAATGCGTTAAGCAATAGCCTTCATTCTTTTTGTATATTTATACAAAGTCAGCTTATTGGCCCCACAAACTGGGTCCTCAATTTACCCACCTTAGAAAGGATGGAAGGCTGAGTCAACCTTGAGCCTTGGAGAGATTCGAACCTGCAGTAATTGCAGGCAGCTGGTCTTAATAACAGGGTGCTTTAGACCACTGTACTACCAAGGCTCCTCACGGATAATTTCCACGGATAATCTTCAAATAAGAGCCTTGGTGGCGCAGCAGACTAAAGCACTGTTAAGTAACACCAGCTGCCTGCAATTACTGAGAGTTCGAATCTCACCAGGCTCAAGGTTGACTCAGCCTTCCATCCTTTTGAGGTAGGGAAAATGAGGACCCGGATTGTGGGGGCAATAAGCTGACTTTGTATAAAAAAGAACACCTCTTAGGGGGGGCCCAAAAGCCCTACTAAGCAGGTATATACAAAAGTATGAAGGCTATTGCTTAACGCATTGTAAGCCGCCCTGAGTCTCCGAAGGGCGGCATATAAATCGAACCAATAAATAAATAAATAAATAAATAAATAAATAAATAAATAAATAAATAAATAAATAAATAAATAAATCTCTATCTATCTATCTATCTATCATCTCTCTCTCTATCTATTATCTGTCTGTCTGTCTTGTCGATCTATCATCTATCTAATAAGAGCCTTGGTGGCGCAGCAGACTAAAGTGCTGTTAAATAGCACCAGCTGCCTGCAATTACTGCGAGTTCAAATCTCACCAGGCTCAAGGTTGACTCAGCCTTCCATCCTTCTGAGGTAGGTAAAATGAGGACCCGGATTGTGTGGGCAATAAGCTGACTTTGTATAAAAAAGAACACCTCTTAGGGGGGGCCCAAAAGCCCTACTAAGCAGGTATATACAAAAGTATGAAGGCTATTGCTTAACGCATTGTAAGCCGCCCTGAGTCTCTGGAGAAGGGCGGCATATAAATCGAACCAATAAATAAATAAATAAATAAACTTTTCTTTTTTAAAAAAATACTAGGTGGAGACGTTAACCACACATCCCATCAGGTCCAGTAAGAGAGGCATGTTTTTCTTTAAAAAGTTTTTTTATTTTTACTTCTCATAAACACATTTACATGTACAGTCACTTATGCATCATTTTTCATTCATCTTATCTTTTAACTTTCATTTTTCATTTTTATTCTTTCGGGGCCGCTCTTTTACCCTTTACCTTTACTCCAGCCTTTCTTCTTCTCCTCCCCTTCTCTTCCTTCCTCTTTCTCCTCCTACTTTCTTCGTTCTTCCTCTCCTTCTCTTTCCTGCTTCCCTTTCTCTTCCCCCACTCCTCTCTTCTTCCCCCCCCTTCTAACCTTCTCCTCCACTCCTCTTTCCCCTCCCTTTTCTTCATCTCCTTTTCCCTTTCTTTTTTTCTCCTCTCTTCTACAGTAGGAGAGGCATGTTGTGGGTCACGCCGGGGGTCTTCTGACTTTTCCTAAAAATAGGGAGATGACTTCTAGAGCAGGGGTCTCCAACCTTGGCAGCTTTAAGACTTGTGGACTTCGACTCCCAGAATTCCTCAGCCAGCTTTGCTGGCTGAGGGATTCTGGGAGTCGAAGTCCACAAGTCTTAAAGCTGCCAAGGTTGGAGACCCCTGTTCTGGAGACATTCGAATGATCTCCAGGAGAGATCAGCCCCCCCACAACCCCCACCCCCATCCTGGTGTCTCTGCTCTCATGCTCCTGTTGTGTTGTGGTTGGCAACTGATGGCGAGTACAGGGACCTCTTCCCCTCTCCGGCATGCCCTGGAGAGCAAACTGGCACTGTGAACTCAGAAGGAGATTAATCATGTGCTGGATTTGTTGGGCAGGCTTGGGGGCTGGAAAGGGGTGGGGGAGGAAAGGGGGGAGAGGGAGAAAGTCGGGGGGTGGCAGATGCCAAACTCTGGAGTGATTTAAACATTGCAGGGTTCCCAGGGAAAGTGCCTGACTAAAGAAGGCGTGTAAACACGGTTGATGGATAAAGTTCTTAACTCCTAGGTAACGGTCAAATGTTGTAACTGTCCTTTCCTGTCCTTTCCTCCCTCCCTCCTTTCTCCTATCCTCTCTTTTCCTTTCCTTTCCTTTCCTTTCCTTTCCTTCCTTTCCCTTCCCTTCCCTTCCCTCATTCTTTCCCTCCCCTCCCCTCCCCTCCCCTCCCCTCGCCCCTTCCCTCCCCTTCCTTCCCTTCCCTTCCCTTTCCCTTCCTTTTTCTCCTTTCCTTTCCTTTCCTTTCCTTTCCTTTCCTTTCCTTTCCTTTCCTTTCCTTTCCTTTCCTTTCCTTCCTTTCCTTTCCTTTCCCTTCCCTTCCCTTCCCTCATTCCTTCCCTTCCTTTCCCTTCCCTCATTCTTTCCCTCCCCTCCCCTCCCCTCGCCCCTTCCTTTTCCTCCTTTCCTTTCCTTTCTTTCCTTTCCTTTCCTTTCCTTTCCTTTCCTTCCCTTCCCTTCCCTTCCCTTCCCTTCCCTTCCCTTTCCTTTCCTTTCCTTTCTTTCCTTTCCTTTCCTTCCCTTCCCTTCCCTTTCCTTCCTTTTCCTTCCCTTCCCTTCCCTTCCCTCATTCCTTCCCTTCCTTTCCCTTCCCTCATTCTTTCCCTCCCCTCCCCTCCCCTCCCTTCCTTCATTCTCTTTCCTTCTGCTTCCACCTTCCTTCCCTTCCCTTCCAGAATAACATAACTGTCTTCTAGTCCAACCTATACCATTTCAGACAAATGGCTGTCTAGTCTCTTCTTAAAAACCTCCAGTGATGGAATCACCCACAACTCCTGGAGGGAAGCAATTCCTCTGATTAATTGTTCTCACTGCCAGGAAATTTCTCTTTAGTTCTAAGTTGCTTCTCTCCTTGATTAGTATCCACCCATTGCTTCTTGTCCTGCCCTCAGGGGCTTTGGAGAATAACTTGACTCCCTCTTCTTTGGGGCAGCCCCTGAGATAATGGAACCCTGCTATCATGTCTTCCCTAGTCCTTCTTTTCATTAAACTAGACATACTCATTTCTTGCAACCATTCTTCATATGTTTTAGCCTCCAGTCCCCTAATCCTCTTTGTTGCTCTTCTCTGCACTCTTTCTAGAGTCTCAACATCTATTTTACATCGTGGCAACCAAAACTGAGTGTGGCCTTAACCACGGCATTATAAAGTGGTATTAACACTTCACCTGATCTTGATTCTGTCCCTCTGTTTATGCAGCCTAGAACTGTGTTGGCTTTTTTGGCAGCTGCAGCACAAGGCTGGCTCATATTTTAGTGATTGTCCACTAGGACATCTCTTGCCAACATTACTTTAAACAATGTGACAGTGACAGTGATTCTCACCCTCTGCTAAGGATTGTAGTCAGGTAACACAGTCAGCTTGGCTAGGTGTTAACTACCGGTATGTGTGTGAATTTAGTCTATTTGTTGTTTTATGGTTCTGTGTCTTGGATGAATCCAGAAATGAGTAATGCGATGAATGTCAATGTATTCTTGGTCTTGCATAAGGGTTGATGCATGCTCATTATTGTCTTGGGTTTTCTTTAAACATATATATAAATTCTTCAGTCAGTTTTCATGATGGGTAAAATGGGGTGGGGGTGGGGGGTTACTCTGATTTTGGGTGGCACCAAAATCAACTCAACCTGATGCAGCTCAGCTCACTCAATTCAATGCAGCTCAGCTCAGCTCAACTCAGTTCAAGTGAACTCAACTCAATACAGTTCAAGTCAACACAATTCAAGTTATTCACCTCAGCTCAATACAAAGCAAGCCAACTCAACTCACTCAACTCAATGCAACTCAACACAATGCAGCCCAGCCCAGCCCAACCCAACCCAACCCAACCCAACCCAAAGGAAGCCAACTCAACTCTCTCAACCCAATGCAACTCAGCTCAGCTCAACACAGTGCAGCCCATCCCATCCCAGCCCAGCCCAACCCAACCCAACCCAATCCACTCCACTCCACCCCACCCTACCTCAGCCCAGCCCAGCCCAGCCCAGCCCAGCCCAATCCAATCCAATCCAATCCACTCCAACCCAATCCAACCCAACCCAACCCAACCCAACCCAGCCCAGCCCAGCCCAGCCCAGCCCAATCCAATCCAATCCAACCCAATCCAACCCAATCCAACCCAATCCAATCCAACCCAATCCATCCCATCCCATCCCAACCCAACCCAAACCAACCCAATCCAACCCAACCCAACCCAACCCAACCACTCCACTCCAACCCAACCCAACCCAACCCAACCCAGCCCAATCCAACCCAACCCAACACAACCCAATCCAACCCAACCCAACCCAACCCAACCCAACCCAATCCAATCTAACCCAACCCAATCCAATCCAACCCAACCCAACCCAACCCAGCCCAGCCCAGCCCAGCCCAGCCCAGCCCAGCCCAGCCCAATCCAATCCAACCCAATCCATCCCATCCCAACCCAATCCAATCCAATCCAACCCAACCCACTCCACTCCACTCCAACCCAACCCAACCCAACCCAACCCATCCCAATCCAATCCAACCCAATCCAATCCAATCCAATCCAATCCAATCCAATCCAACCCAATCCAACCCAATCCAATCCAACCCAATCCAATCCAATCCAATCCAACCCAACCCAACCCAGCCCAGCCCAGCCCAGCCCAATCCAATCCAATCCAATCCAATCCAATCCAATCCAATCCAATCCAATCCAATCCAATCCAATCCAACCCAACCCAACCCAACCCAATCCAATCCAACCCAATCCAATCCAACTCATATCATGCCTCTATATCTCTGCATAGAAAAGACTTTTAAGGAAATAAATGTATGTCTTGGGGGCTTTCTGAAGATGTAAAAAAAATGTAGCTTGCAGTCCTGGAGTTGCTGATCAGATTGCAGTTGAGACTCTTCCCCCTTCTTTTGTCTACCAGCTCCAAAAAGACTCTGAAAACATTTTAAATGTGCCCTTAGGAAAACAGCCCCGTTCCCCCTTCCTTCTTATGTGGGGGAGCCTGGCAGCCTCTGAGCCTTTCCCAAAATAGCAGATTTCGAGCAACACTCTGCCCGGCTGCTGGCCAAATGGGTCCTAAATGAGCCCTAAATCATAACTCTGGCTTTTCGATTCAGTTTTGATTCCAGAGGAGAAGACAAGAGGGGAACTAATAATCGCCAGGTAGCCAGATCAGCATGGGAAGGAGGGGAAAAAAAAAAAAGAATTAAATGTGATGAATTTTCTTTAGCTGACAAGAAGATCTCCCTTGCTTTTGAGTGTTGCCTTTACCCAAACAAAGGAAACACTTCCTGAGCTCTTCCTGTTGCTGCTCTGAAGCCAGCAAACAGCTGGTATCGATCAGGAAAAACACCCCAGCCAAAGCACACAGCATCGCCTTCCTTTGCATCCTAGGGAGGAGGTTGGCTTCCAGGAAGCTGGGATTTCCAGGAAACCCTGTCTAAGAATGACTGGGGAAGTAGACATTTAGGTGATACAGGAAAAGCCCTTCCTGGAATCCCTTCCTTCTCCTTTTAACAAATATTACAGAACTAGCTGGATACCCATGCTCCGCTACAAAACTATGCGATCGGGCTTGATAAGTCAACACTTACAGCTTGAAAATTAATGAGTAGTTACGATCGGCCTCTCCTCTCCCCTTCTCTCCCTCAGGCTTGCCCCACAGAAGCCTCCCCTATCCTATCCCCTTCTCTCCCTCAGGCTTGCCCCACAGAAGCCTCCCCTATCCTATCCTCTGCTTGCTGCTGTGAAAGTAAAACTGAAACTGAAACTCCTCTCCTCTGCTTGTGCTTTGCATTTGGAACAGATTTCTTTTTCAAGTGGGGAGGGAGAGTAGAACTCCTTAGCATCAGAGCGTGTTAATAATAATAATATAGGAAATACTAATGCTCTGATGGTCATTTCGAAAACTCCTTTCTTCGCGAGCACCTAGAAGCCAAGAGGAACATACGTGGCAAATTTCACGTTTATTAGCTTTACGGTTCTGGAGATTTCGTGATTACGGCATGAGTGGTTTTCATGTTTATATATATATATATAGATAAAAGAGTTGGAAGGGACCTTGGAGGTGTTCGAATCCAAGTAGGAGACCCTATACCACGGGTGTCAAACTAGCGGCCTGCGGGCCAGATGTGTCACACGCAGGCCACACCCACCCCAGCTCCATGAAGGAGAAAAACAACGTGGTACGTCCCACGACAGCAACGTGGTGCCACGGGTTTGACATCCGTGCCCTAGGCCATTTCAGGCCAATGATTGTCCAATCTCTTCTGAGAAACCTCCAGATGGGACACTCACAACCTCTGGAGTGAGGGTGTCAAACTCAAGGCCCGTGGGCCTCATTCAGCCTATGGGGCCACCCCAGAGATAGGGGAGGACTGGCCTGCAGTGCCTCTGCCAACAATAACGGAGTTTGGGAGGGGCCGTTTTCGGCCGCTCCAGCCTCCTGCAGCCCTCTGCCAGTAAAAATGAAGCCTGGGAGCCCCCTGGACTCCATTTTTGCTGGAAGTGGGCAAAGCCAAACAAATTAAAAGCGAAACAAAAGGAGAAATGTTTCCCCCTTTTGCATTTGAGCATCCAAGAAGGGACAAGAAAGGAGAAAGGGGAAGAGGGAAGAAAAAGAAAAAGAAGGGAAGAGGGGAAGAGAGCAAGGAAGGAAAAAGAAGGAAATAAGGGGAAGGAAGAAGAAAAATGAGAATGAAGGGGGAAGGAAAAAGAAGAGAAGGGAAGGGAAGGGAAGGGAAGGAAAAAGAAGGGAAGGGAAGGGAAGGGAAGGGAAGGGGAGGGGAGGGGAGGGGAGGGTGCTCATCTTTGGTGCCCTCTGAGCTTGATTGTTTTCTTCCAGATGTTTCATGACCCAACTAGGTAATATCATCAGTGCTAGAAGGCAGTGGGATTTGCAGAGAGGAGGGGAAGGAGAAGAGGGAAAGGAGGAGGAGAGGGAAAGGGGGAGGACTATGGATTCTTGATTCTCTCTGAGCTTGGTGGTATTCTTGCAGGCATTTCATGACCCAACTAGCTAACATCATCAGTGCTGCAGAGTAGGAGGAGGAGGTGGTGGTGGTGGTGGTGGTGGTGGTGGAGGAGGAGGAGGAGGAGGAGGAGGAGGAGGAGGAGGAGGAGGAGGAGGAGGAGGAGGAGGAGGAGAGTGAGGTTCAAGGGATCTCTGGGCTTGGTGGTTTTCTTGCAGACATTTCATGACCCAACTAGGTAATATCATCAATGCTAGAAGGGAATGGGATTTGCAGAGAGGAGGAGGAGAAGGAGAAGAGGGAAAGGAGGAGAAGAGGGAGAGGAGGAGGAGGAGGAGGACTATGGACTCTTGATTCTCTCTGAGCCTAGTTGTATTCTAGCAGACATTTCATGACCCAACTAGCTAACATCATCAGTGCTGCAGAGTAGGAGGAGGAGGAGGAGGTGGTGGTGGTGGTGGAGGAGGAGGAGGAGGAGGAGGAGGGGGAGAGTGAGGTTCAAGGGATCTCTGAGCTTGGTGGTTTCCTTCGAGACGTTTCATGACCCAACTAGGTAACATCATCAATGCTGAAGAGGAGGAGGATTTTGCTCTCATTTTAATCTCTAATTTAAATGTTTAGGAAATGTGTAGAGAAAGCAGAACCACCAGTTCAGTTCCATTCATTAAGCCACGCGAAGAAACGTTAAGCCAATCTTTTTAAAAACTTTGGGGAGGAGGCCAGAGTGGGGATGGTGGGGGGTGGGGTGGGGGGTTTTCCTTGCAGTTGCAGAAGTCAGTTTGATGCCAAAATGAAGCCTGCAAAGATTGACGGGCTTGAATCATCCCCTCGACTCCCCCCCCCCCAAAAAAGCCACCAGCAGTGTACATTGACTTAAAGTGCTCCATAAGGATTTTTAAAAATCATATCACCCACCCCACTCACTTTTTTTAATTTTAAAACAAACTTTATTAAATTATCAAACAATTATAAAAACAGTTAAAACCATAATAAAATATTCATATACATAGATCATATCTTATAACTGACATTTCATTTCTATTCTTTTACATATCTATATATATTCTTCTCCTCTACACATTATATATTTCATAATCCACTCATTTTTGAGTTGCCCAGTTGTGAGTGTGTAACTTTCCGTCTGAAATGTTTAATTATGGGATATTTTTAAAATTTAGCCAAATTGTTTAATCTGTTTTAATCTATTTTAAATTTTGTATCTCTGTGTTTTATCTTTTGGCTGTTCACCGCCCTGAGTCCTTCGGGAGAAGGGCGGTATAGAAATTTAATAAAAATAAAATAAAAATAAATAAACGTGAGCTCTTGTAACAGGATTGGAGTGGGGGGGGGGGAATTCTCGCCAAGGAGTTCTTGTTTCTTTTTCTTCTTCTTTCTCCTCCTTCCTCCTGTCTCCATCCTTCTTCCTTGTCTTCCTCCTCTTCCCTTTCTTCTTTTCCTTCTGTCTCCATCTTCTCCAACCCCCTCCTCCTCCTCCTCCCTGCAAACCCCACTCCCTTCTAGCACAGATGACATTCCCTAGTTGGGTCACGAAACGTCTGCAAGAAAACAGCCAAGCTCAGAGAGCGCCAAAGACCCCATAGTTCTTCTCTCCCCTTCTCCTCCTATCAGAATAGAGCTGGGAGGGACCGTCGAGGTCCTCTAGTCCAACCTCCTGTTCAAGCAAGGAGACCCTGCATCACCCCAGACAAATGGATGCCCAGTTTCTTCTTAAAAGCCTCCAGTGATGGAGGAGCACCCATGACTTCTGGTGGCAAGCTGTTCCACTGGTTAATTGTCCTCACTGTTAGGAAGTTTCTCCTTAATTCCAGGTTGCTTCTCTCCATGGTTAGTTTCCATCCGTTGTTTCATGTCCTGCCTTCAGGTGCTTTGGAGAATAGGTTGACCCCCTCTTCTTTGGGGCAGCCCCTCAAATTCTCTTGTCTTCCACCATCTCCTCCTCTTCCTCTTCTTCTTCCTCCTCCTTTTCTCCTCCTCCTCCTCCTCACCTCCTCTCCTCTCCGCCTCCTTTTCTTCCTCCTCCTCCTTTTCTTCTCCTCCTCTTCCTCTCCTCCTCTCCTCCTCCCCCCTCCTCCTTTTCTTCTCCTCCTCCTCCTCTCCTCCTCCTCCTATTTTCCTCCTCCTCCTCTCCTCCTCCTCCTCTCCTCTCCCTTTTCTTCTTCCTCCTCCTCTTCCTCCTTTTCTTCTCCTCTTCCTCCTCCTCTTCTTCCTCCTCTCCTCTCCTCCTCCTCTTCCTTCTCTTCTTCCCCCTCTCCTCTCCTCCTCCTCCTCTTCTTCTCCTCTTCTTCCTCCTCTTCTTCTTCTCCTCCCACCTCCTCCTCTCCTCTTCCTCGTCTTCTCCTCCTCCTTCCTCCTCCTCTTCCTCCTCCTCCTCTTCCTCCTCTCCTCTCCTCCTCCTCTTCCTCCTCCTCTTCTTCCTCCTCTCTCCTCCTCTTCTTCTCCTCCTCTCCTCCTCTTCCTCCTCTTCTCCTCCTCTTCTTCCTCCTCCTCCTCCTCTTCCTCCTCCTCTTCCTCCTCCTCCTTCCTCCTCCTCCTCCTCTTCCTCCTCTTTGCAGGAGTGACCTCATACCTCCTGAAACCCGCCTGATGATTAAAAAGAAAAAAAAACAAAAACCCAGACTTGTTAAGGAAGAGGGGGGCTGTCAAAAAAAAGGGGGGGGGGAGGAAAGGAGGAGGGGCAGAGGGAGAAAGGAAGTTCTAATTTTACAGAACGTGAATGCATTGAGAAAGGGGTGGGGGGGAAATCAGCCTGACCCACAGAAGGAAGTAGAGCAGCCCTCCCCGCTGGCATCAGCCCCACTCTCGCATCCTCGGGGCTGGCTGCAGCGGAGACTTTCAGCCGAGAAAAGCCCACTTTTTCAGGACCGGGGAGGGAGCGGGTGGGCTTTTCTCGGCCCCCACCTGGCCGCCATGCAATTCTTCCTCCTGGCATTCCTGGCCCTCGGTGCCCTGCTGGCAGCCCGGGGGGCGAAGGGCAGCCAGAGGCGGGCGAGCGAGGGGGTCCTCCGCCGCCGCGCCCACCGCGTTCAGCAGGGGCGCTGCAGTTACACCTTCGTCCTGCCCGAAGCGGACCCTCCCCCCTGCCAACCTCCCGGGGACCCTCTGGGCATCAACGCCCTGCAGCGGGATTCTCCCGGGGACCCCTTTCCCGGGGGCGACGGCCAGCCCGCCCCGAAGGTCCAGCAGCTGGAGAGGATTTTGGAAAATAACACTCAATGGCTCATGAAGGTAATCTTTATTCTTAGTTTTTGAAAAAAAAAGCAACGGGGGGGGGAGGAGACAGGGGACGGAAAGGGGGCAGGTGGGATTCACAGAGGCTGCATCAACAGGGGGATAGAATCAGGATCGCGTGGAGTGTTAAATACCGCTTTATAATGCCTTGGTGTCAGGCCACACTTGGAGTAGTGCATTCGGTTTTGGTCATCGCGGTGTAAAAAAAAGATGTTGAGACTCTAGAAGGAGGGCAGAAAAGGGCAGCTAAGATGATTAGGGGGCTGGAGGCTAAAACGTATAAAGAATGGTTGCAGGAACTGGGCATGTCTAGTTGAAGAGAATAGAATAGGAGAGAGGAGAGGAGAAAAGAGAAGAGAGGAGAGGAGAAGAGAAGAGGAGAGGAGAGGAGAGGAGGAGAGGAGAAGAGAAGAGAAGAGAAGAGAAGAGAAGAGAAGAGAAGAGAAGAGAAGAGAAGAGAAGAGAAGAGAAGAGTTGGAAGGGACCTTGGAGGTCTTCTAGTCCAACCCCCAGCTTAAACGAAAAAGATGGAAAAAGTTCAGAGAAGAGCAACTAAGATGATTAGGGGCCGGGAGGCTAAAACGTATAAAGAACGGTTGTAGGAAATGGGGATGTCTAGTAGAATAGAATAGGAGAGGAGAGGAGAGGAGAGGAGAGGAGAGGAGAGGAGAGGAGAAATAACAGAGTTGGAAGGGACCTTGGAGGTCTTCTAGTCCAACCCCCTGCTTAAACAAAAAAGATGGAAAAAGTTCAGAGAAGAGCAACGAAGATGATTAGGGGGCGGGAGGCTAAAATGTATAAAGAACGGTTGTAGGAACTGGGGATGTCTAGTAGAATAGGAGAGGAGAGGAGAGGAGAGGAGAGGAGAGGAGAGGAGAGGAGAGGAGAGGAGAGGAGAAGAGAAGAGAAGAGAAGAGAAGAGAAGAGAAGAGAAGAGAAGAGAAGAGAAGAGAAGAGAAGAGAAGAGAAGAGAAGAGAAGAGAAGAGAAGAGAAGAGAAGAGAATATACTGAAGAGAGAATACAGAATAGAATAGGATAGGATAAAATACAGAAAGAATAGAGTAGAGTAGAGTAGAGTGTAGAGTGTAGAATAGAGAGAGGAGAGGAGAGGAGAGGAGAGGAGAGGAGAGGAGAGGAGAGGAGAGGAGAGGAGAAGAGAAGAGAAGAGAAGAGAAGAGAAGAGAAGAGAAGAGAAGAGAAGAGAAGAGAAGAGAAGAGAAGAGAAGAGAAGAGAAGAGAAGAGAAGAGAAGAGAAGAATATACTGAAGAGAGAATACAGAATAGAATAGGATAGGATAAAATACAGAAAGAATAGAGTAGAGTAGAGTAGAGTGTAGAGTGTAGAATAGAGAGAGGAGAGGAGAGGAGAGGAGAGGAGAGGAGAGGAGAGGAGAGGAGAAATAACAGAGTTGGAAGGGACCTTGGAGGTCTTCTAGTCCAACCCCCTGCTTAGAAGAAAAAGATGGAAAAAGTTCAGAGAAGAGCAACGAAGATGATTAGGGGACTGGAGGCTAAAACCTATGAAGAACGGTTGCAGGAACTGGGGATGTCTAAGAATGGAATGGAATGGAATGGAATAGAATAGAATAGAATAGAATAGAATAGAATAGAATAGAATAGAATAGAATAGAATTCAATTTTTTATTGGCCAAGTGTGATTGGACACACAAGGAATTTGCCTTTGGTGCATACGCTCTCGGTGTACATAAAAGACAAGATACGTTCATCAAGAATCCTAAGGTACAACACTTAATGATAGTCATAGGGGACAAATAAGCAATCAAATCATATTAGGAAACAGCCAATGTAAATCGTAAGAATACCAGCAACAAGGTTACAGTCATAGTCATAAGTGGGAGGAGATGGGTGGTGGGAACGATGAGAAGATTAATAGTAATGCAGACTTAGTGAATAGTTTGACAGTGTTGAGGGAATTATTTGTTTAGCAGAGTGATGGCGTTCAGGGGAAAAAAACTTTTCCTGTGTCTTGTTTTAATGAAAAGGAGAACTAGGGGAGACATGATAGCAGCGTCCCAATATCTCAGGGGCTGCCCCAAAGAAGACGGAGTCAAGCTATTCTCCAAAGCACCTGAAGGCAGGACAAGAAGCAACAGGTGGAAACTAATCAAGGAAAAAATAACAGAATAATAGAATTGGAAGGGAACTTGGAGGTCTTCTAGTCCAACCCCTTGCTCAGGTAGGAAACCCTATACCATTTTAGACAAGTGGTTGTCCAATCTCTTCTTTAAAAAAAAAAAAAAAAAAAACCTGTTCTCCAAAGTCTGTAGAGATTCTCAGTCATCTAAGTCATGGTTGTCCCAAAGGTGTTTTTTTCAGGAGGCAACTGGAATTTCTTATTTTTTTCTTTGAAGACGTTTCGCTTCTCATGCAAGAAGCTTCTTCAGTTCTGACAGAATAAGTGTTCCCCAAAGCCCCTGAAGGCAGGACAAGAAGCAACGGATGGAAATTTATCGAGGAGAGAGAAGCAACCTGGAACTAAGCAGGAATTTCCTGACAGTGAAAACAGTTAACCAGTGGAACTGCTTGCCACCAGAAGTTATGAATGCTCCAACACTGGAGGTTTTCAAGAAGAGATTGGACGGCCATTTGTCTGAAGTGGTGTAGGGTTTCCTGCCTGAGAAGGGTTGGACTAGAAGACCTCCAAGGTCCCTTCCAACTCTGTTATTCTGTTACCAGGATCTGAAAGATTTGAGGGGGTGGGGTTCATCAGCCTTGTCTGGGGCATCTACCTGAGTCACCTGTTGGGGTGGAGGGGCAAGAGAAGGCACTTGGCTCACTTCCAAGATCTCTTGCAGCTCACCTGGATCAGCTGAGCTACCTGAGCTTTAGAAGTAGCAGGATGAGGGCAGGAGAGCAAAAAAGGATTGTATTTCACTTGCCTTCCCAACGTTCATTGTTTATTAAATTTATATGCCACCCATCTCACCACAGGATGACTCTAAGTGGCTGATGAGATTGAGTGGATTGTTTATTTATTCATACCCAGCCTTTGTATGTTTAGTTAGTTTAGTTTAGTTTATTATTATTATTATTATTATTATTATTATTATTATTATTATTATTATTATTATTATTATTATTATTATTATTATTATTATTATTATTATTATTATTATTATTATTTTAATTTGATTTATATGCCGCCCTTCTCCAGAGACTCAGGGCGGCTTACAATGCGTTAAGCAATAGCCTTCATCCTTTTGTATATTTATACAAAGTCAGCTTATTGCCCCCACAAACCGGGTCCTCATTTTACCTACCTTAGAAAGGATGGAAGGCTGAGTCAACCTTGAGCCTTGGCGAGATTCGAACCTGCAGTAATTGCAGACAGCTGGTGTTAATCACAATGCTTTCAGTCTGCTGAGCCACCAGGCCCTCCCTCTTTCCCTCCCTCCCTCCCTTCTTTTTCTTTCTTTCTTTCTCTCTCTCTTTCTTTCCCTCCCTCCCTCCCTTCATTCTTTCCTTCTTTCTTTTTCCTCCCTCCCTCCCTTCTTTTTCTTTCTTTCTTTCTCTCTCTTTCTTTCCCTCCTTCCTTCCCTCCCTTCTTTCTTTCCTTCTTTCTTTTTCTTCCCTCCCTCCCTTCTTTTTCTTTCTTTCTTTCTTTCTCTCTCTCTTTCTTTCTTTCTTTTTTTTAAAATTTGACTTACATGCCGCCCTTCTCCGGAGACTCAGGGCGGCTTACAATGCGCTAAGCAATAGCCTTCATCCTTTTGTATATTTATACAAAGTCATCTTATTGCCCCCACAAACTGGGTCCTCATTTCACCTACCTTAGAAAGGATGGAAGGCTGAGTCAACCTTGAGCCTTGGAGAGATTCGAACTTACAGTAATTGCAGACAGCTGGTCTTAATCACAATGCTATCAGTCTGCTGAGCTATCCAGGGCCTTTTTATTAAATTTATTAATAAAGTTTATTACATTTCTATACCGCCCTTCTCCCGAAGGACTCATGGTGGGGTACAGCCATGCTAAAACACACAAAATAAACTCACAAAATGTAAAAACAATTTAAAACGAAATTAAATTAAATTTGGCCCACAAAGTTAAAAATTGGCAAACAACCCAATTTAAAAATCATATTCGAAGCCAGCCCGGCCTGTTGGAACAACAGAGTCTTAAGGGCACGGCGAAAGGTGCGCGAGTCGGGAATCCTCCGTATCCCGGGGGGCAATTCGTTCCAGAGGGCAGGTGCCCCCACAGAAAAGGCTCTCCCTCTGGGTGTCGCCAGTCGGCATTGTCTGGCCGACGGCACCCTGAGGAGTCCCTCTCTGTGGGATCGTATTGGCCGGTGGGAGGCTACCGGTGGCAGAAGGCGATCTCGTACATACCCAACACATTTTCTTCCTCCTGTTTTCCCCGTAACAGCAACCCTGTGAGGTGGCTGGAAGGGACCTTGAAGGTCTTCTAGTCCAACCCCCTGCTGAAGACAGGGGTCTTTATACAATTCCGGTCAAATGGTTGTCCAGTCTTTTCCTGAAAATCTCCAGTGATGGAGCAGCCACAACTTCTGAAGGCAACTCTTCCGTTGGTTGATTGTTCTCACCGTCAGGAAATTTCTCCTTAAGTTCTTGGTGGGATCTCTCGTTAATGTTCTTAAATCCATTACTTCCTCTCCTCCGGTGCTTTGGAGAATAGGTGGATCCCCTCTTTTTGGGGGATAGCCTCTCAAATGTTGGAAAATTGCTATCATGTCACCCCTAATTCTTCTCTTCATTAGTCTAGACGCAGGAGTCTGCAACTTTAAACACTCAAAGAGCCATTTGGAGCCGTTTCCCACAGAAAAGAAAACACCGGGAGCCACAAAACCCTTCCTGTGCCTGACTATTTCCTGAGCGGCCACAAAACTAGCATACGTAGTTGAATTAAATGTTCTGTTTTCTTCTGAAACTTTTCTTTTCTCGGATTTATCCATGGTTGGCCTACCAGGGGTTGAAAAGCTCAATAAATCACGTGCTGGTGGGCGTCGCACATTGGCGGTTGTGACACATATTTTGAGTGACAGGGAGCCGCAGCGGAGGGGTGAAAGAGCCACATGTGGCTCCAGAGCTGCAGGTTGCTGACTCCTGTTCTAGACATATTTAGTTCCCTCAACCGTTCATCCTATGATTTAGCCTCCAGAGCCTAAATTATCTTTCTTGCTCTACTCTGCACACTTTTTACAACCTCAGCATCGTGTGTCCAAAATGCATCTTGTCATTTGTGCCTCAAGTGAGAAATTTGGGTTGATCCAACGATCCATGGCTTCCCCCTTTTTTTTTTTTTTGGTCTCTCCGTGGTCTTTTCACGAGTCTTCTCCAACGTTCAAAACCTTCAATACCTTTCCAGCTATGGACGATCTGGTTCCAGAGCTCCAGTGTCCTTCCTTCCTTGGCACACGATCACATTTTTGGCCTGAGTTTATGGATGTTTGCAATGTCCCTTCGTCACGTGACGTTCATTTTCAACGTCCTTGCTTGGAAACTGCTGTTCACTTCCGGTTTCTAGTAAAAACCGTTCCATGGTGAATAATACATTTGCTGAACAACCGAAGTGCTCATTTAACTACAGGGCCTTCTCTGTGGGGGCACCTACCCTCTGGAATCAGTTGCCCCCAGAGATAAGGAGAATCCAAGACCTTAGTGCCTTCCGCCGTGCCCTTAAAACCCACTTTTTCCAGCAAGCCGGGCTGGCTTAAGAAGAAATTTTAAATGTTTTAATTGGTTTGTATTTTTAATTTTGGGCCAAATTTATATATATTTTAATTGTTTTTTAATATTTGTATTTTATGTTTTTTTAAATTCTGGCTGTACACCGCCCTGAGTCCTCAGGGAGAAGGGCGGTATATAAATTTAAAATAAATAAAAAATAAATAAACTACTACCATAAAAATGGGAGTAAAATCAGGTCTGGTCACATGGTTAAGTCATAAGTCATATGAGCTGCAGTGGTGCAGTGGTTTAGCGTGCAGTACTGCAGGCCAGTGGTGAAATCCAATTTTTTTTTTACTATGGGTTCTGTGGGCGTGGCTTGGTGGGCATGGTGTGGCTTGGTGGGCGTGGCTTGGTGGGCATGGCAGGGAAAGGATATTGCAAAATCCCCATTCCCATCCCACTCCTGGGGGAAGGATATTGCAAAATTTCCATTCCCACCCCCACTCTGGGGCCAGCCAGAGGTGGCATTTGCCTGTTCTCAAAATTTCCGCTACGGGTTCTCCAGAACCTATTTGAACCTGCTGGATTTCACCCCTGCTGCAGGTTAATTCCCTGTCACTCAAAATATGTGACACAACCGCCAATGTGCGACACCCGCTGGCATGAAATTTATTGTGCTTTTCAACCCCTGGTAGGCCAACCATGGATAAATCCAAGAAAAATTAAGAAAAATCCAGAGCCATGGTGGCGCAGTGGTTAGAGTGCAGTACTGCAGGCTACTTCTGCTGCCTGCCGTCTGCCTGCAATTTGGCAGTTCAAATCTCACCAGGGTCAAGGTTGACTCAGCCTTCCGTCCTTCCGAGGTCGGTCAAATGAGGACCTGGATTGTTGGGGGTAAAAGGCTGACTCTGTAAACCACTTAGACAGGGGCTGTAAAGCACTGTGAAGCGGTATATAAGTCTAAGTGCTATTGCTATTGCCCCTAACTTTCTTGGTAAATGATAAGGTTGTGATTGACAGATTCTCTAGCCCTAAAGAAAAACAAAAGAAAACAAAATGATTTTGAAATGTAGACTAGATGAGATCACCTAGTTAAAATTTTATTTTATTTTATTTTATTTTATTTTATTTTATTTTATTTTATTCTATTATTTTATTTTATTTTATTTTATTTTATTTTATTTTATTTTATTATTTTATTTTATTTTATTTTATTTTATTTTTTTATTTTATTTTATTTTATTTTATTATTTTATTTTATTTTATTTTATTATTTTATTTTATTTTATTTTATTTTATTTTATTTTATTTTATTTTATTTTATTTTTATTTTATTTTTATTATTTTTATTTTTATTTTAATATTTTTATTTTATTCAGTTTAGGCCTCACCCAATTCCAAACTGTTCCGGGTGGCTTATAGTAACCTCACTATAAAAAAATTAAAATGCCGGATGAATAATCAGAGACAAAATAAACAATGAACAAGAAAAATAAGAACATTTTAAAAAAAAAAAAAAAGAAAAGAAAAATCAAGAACAACTTGGTGGTCCAGCAACAATACACAAAACAGAGTGGTTTGATCCTGAGGGAACTTTGTGAAAATTTGAGAACAGATTTGGGGTTCATTGCAATCCCATACTTGTCCGTTCCTCTTTCCCCCCGTCATGGCACTTTATATAAACACGGTACTAATTCCATCCTGGGAAACAGGGTTTAAAACAAAATATTTATGTCAACTGTTGGCAAAGAGATTGGATTAATATTGGCTGCGTTCAGCACATCTTTCGAAGTTCTTCTCAATCACTCAGGCGATGTTGGTTTGATTATGTACCATCAACTCACAAAGAGCAACCACAGAGAAGTTTTTTTTTCCCCATCGTGATGTGTTCCTGATTTGGTCTTTCAGATCTCCCAAATGGTGCCCCCATCACCCCTGTTCTGAGTGATAGAATCATAGACCCGTAGTCCTGGAAGGGAGCTTGGAGGTCTTCTAGTCCATCCCTCTGCTCAAGGCAGGAGTCCTTATTCCATCTTGGACAAATGTCTATTTCAGGGGTCAGCAACCTGCAGCTCTGGAGCCGCATGTGGCTCTTTCATCCCTCTGCTGTGGCTCCCTGTTACTCAAAATATGCGTCACAACCGCCAATATGCGACACCTGCCGGCACACCATGTATTGAGCTTTCCAACCTCCAGTAGGCCAACCATGGATAAATCCAAGAAAAGAAAAGTTTCAGAAGAAAATAGAACGTTTAATTCAACTACATATGCTAGTTTTGTGGCCGCTCAAGAAATAGTCAGGCACGGGAAGGGTTTTGTGGCTCCTGGTGTTTTCTTTTCTGTGGGAAACGGGTCCAGATTGCTCTTTGAGTGTTTAACGTTGCAGATCCCTGGTCTATGTAGACTCTCAATCATCCAGGTCATGGTTGTCCCAAAAGTGGTTTTTTTTTCAAAAGACAACTGGACTTCGTTTTTCCTTGAAGACGTTTCGCTTCTCATCCAAGAAGCTTCTTCAGTTCTGAGTGAATGGTGGAGGAGGGAAGGATTTATATTCTTGGCAATCATCTGGTCGTTAAGATGACTGCAAGCTGACTGCAAGGAATATAAATCTTTCCATTCCTCATATTCAGTCAAAATTCTTGGATGAGAAGCGAAACGTCTTCAGGGAAAATCAAAGTTCAGTTGACTTTTGGGGACACCTTTGGGACATCCTGGATAAATGGTTGTTGAATGTTTTTTTGAAAACCTCCAATGATGGAGCACCCATAACTTCTGAAAGCAAACTCTTCCATTGTTCTCCCTGTCAGGAAATTCCTCCTTATTTCAAGGTTGGATCTGACCAGCTTCCACCCATTGCTTCTTCTTGTCCTGCCCTTGTTTTTTGTTTTTTTTTTATTTGATTTATATGCCGCCCTTCTCCGAAGACTCAGGGCGGCTTACAATGTGCTCAGCAATAGCCTTCATCCTTTTGTATATTTATACAAAGTCAGCTTATTGCCCCCACAAACTGGGTCCTCAATTTACCCACCTTAGAAAGGATGGAAGGCTGAGTCAACTTTGAGCCTTGGCGAGATTCGAACCCTGCAGTAATTGCAGGCAGCTGGTCTTAATAACCAGCTTAATAACAGGGTGCCTTAAACCCCTGTACTACCAAGGCTCTTGTTCCTGGTTATCCTCTTCTCTTCTACTTTTCCCAACATTATGGACTTCTGAAAGGAACTCTATCTTCAGATTGATGGATGATTGATTAGGTGCCATAAGTCATTGTTGACTCTTAGCAATCCCATAAATCAGGCTCTATATTTAGGCAAGGAAAAACAAAATGCACAGGTACCATATAGGTGGTATCTCGCTCAATAGTAGTAACTGTGAGAGGGATCTTGGAGTCCTAGTGGACAATCGGTTAAATCTGAGCCAGCTGTGTGCAGCAGCTGCCAAAAAAGCCAACACAGTTCTGGGCTGCATCAACAGAGGGATAGAATCAAGATCACGTGAAGTGTTAATACCACTTTATAAGGCCTTGGTAAGGCCACACTTGGAATCCTGCATCCAGTTTTGGTCGCCACGATGTAAAAAAGATGTTGAGACTCTGGAAAGAGTGCAGAGAAGAGCAACGAAGAGGATTAGGGGACTCAAGGCTAAAACATATGAAGAATGGTTGCAGGAACTGGGTATGTCTAGTTTAATGAAGAGAAGGACTAAGGGAGACATGATAGCAGTCTTCCAATATCTCAGGGGCTGCCCCAAAGAAGAGGGAGTCAAGCTATTCTCCAAAGCACCTGAGGGCAGGACAAGAAGCAGCGGATGGAAACTCACCAAGGAGAGAAGGAACTTAGAACTCAGGAGAAATTTCTTGACAGTGAGAACAATTAATAAGTGGAACAACTTGCCTCTAGAAGTTGTGAATGCTCCAACACTGGAAATTTTTGAAGAGGTTGGACAACCATTTGTCTGAGGTGGTGTAGGGTTTCCTACCTAAGCAGGGGGTTGGACTAGAAGACCTCCAAGGTCCCTTCCAACTCGGTTATTCTATTCTAAGCATTCTCCAGAAAGTCTTGTCCCTAGTCTGGTCTTTCAGGTCTTCCAATAATCTCCCCATCATCACTGTAGTTGAATCCATCTACTCAGCTCCTGGTCATCCTTTTTCTTTCCCTCTTTCCCAACATTGATTGATTAGATGACATCAAGTCAGTGTCTCCTCTTAGCAACCATAGAGCTCAACTCTTCCAGGCTGAACGGTGTCTCCATTGACTTGCAATTGAGTCCTTCCACTTGCTGATGGGTGCCTTCTTCTCTTTCCATCCATTTTTCCCAACATTGTGGACTTGTCAAAGGAGATTGATTGGGTTGATTATATGCCATCAAGTCTCTGTTGACTTTTAGTGACCACATAGATAGGTTTTCTCCAGAGGGATCTGTTCCTAACCTGGTCCTTTAGGTCTTCGAATAGGCCCTCATTGTTGCTGTAACTGAGTCCATCAACCTGGACTCATGTTAGCATATTTAGAATAGAATAGAATAGAATAGAATAGAATAGAATAGAATGGAATGGAATGGAATGGAATGGAATGGAATGGAGTGGAGTGGAGTGGAGTGGAGTGGAGTGGAGTGGAGTGGAGTGGAGTGGAGTGGAGTGGAGTGGAATGGAATGGAATGGAATGGAATAACAGACTTAGAAGGGACTTTGGAGGTCTTCTAGTCCAACCTCCTGAACGGTTGCAGGAACTGGGCCTGGCTAGTCTAGTGAAGAGAAGGACCAGGGGAGACAGGATAGCATCTTCCAACATTTGAGGGGGCTGCCCCAGAGAGGAGGAGGAGGGGGTCAAACTATTTTCCAAAGCACCCGAAGGCCAGACAAGGAAGAATGGATGGAAACTGATCAAGGAGAGATTCAACCTAGAAATAAGGAGGAATTTTCTGACAGTGAGAAGAATCAACCGATGGAACAGAAGTTGCCTTCAGAAGTTGTGGGAGCTTCATCACTGGAGGCTTTCAAGAAGAGACTGGACTGCCATCTGTCAGAATTATTATAGGGTCTCTTGCTTGGGCAGGGGGTTGGACTAGATGACCTACAAGGTCCCCTACAACTCTGTTAATCTGTAATTTTCCAATTCTGTTATTCTGTTTACACTTTCTGCCCTGCTTGAAAAGCAGGATGACTGTAAAAAAAAAAATTAGAAGTTGCAACTGAGAAGTCTGATCAACTGTGCATTGTAGGAAACGTTGATCTTGATGTGATTTTTTTCTGCAGACTTTTGGAGGTTGCTTCTGAGCAGTCGTTAAAAGTTGTGGGTTGGGGACAAGGGTGAAATCCAGCAGGTTCTGACAGGTTCTGAGGAACCGGTAGTGGAAATTTTGAGCAGTTCGGAGAACCGGCAAATACCACCTCTGGCTGGCCCCAGGAGTGGGGAGGGAATGGGGATTTTGCAGTATCCTTCCCCTGAAGTGGAGTGGGAATGGAGATTTTGCAGTATCCTTCCCCTGAAGTGGAGTGGGAATGGAGATTTTGCAGTATCCTTCCCCTGGAGTGGGGTGGGAATGGGGATTTTGCAGTATCCTTCCCCTGCCACGCCCACCAAGTCACGCCTACCAAGCCATGCCCACAGAACAGGTAGTAAAAAAAAATTGGATTTTACCACTGGTCGGGGAGGGGTGTGTGTGGAAGGGGCCAAATGTGAAATCCTGCTGGAGAAATCTCACTCTCTAAACGACACTTGGGTGCCTGGATTTTTGTGTTGAGAAATCCAACACTCAGTTGAAGTGGATTCAAAAGTTTTGTAGGGCGCGTAGTATATTAAAATTAAATGAAAGAAGGAAAGATAAATATGTATTTTAAGAAACAATGGTAAACTTTGAAGATGATAGCACAAATGTTATACCCAGATGATACATGGATTGATTAAAAAATGTACAGGAATACTAGAGGAATAATAGTAAAGTAAAAAATGAAATTGGAAATGGAGACGTATGTAAATAGAAATCGGGTCTGCTCGAATACCATCTCAGATTGAATCAAAAAAGGAAAGAACAAAGGAATGGAAAAGAGGGGAGGAGAGGGGAAAGTAGGGGAATTGGGAGGTGAGAAGAAGAGAAAAGGAGAATGGGAAAAGGAGAGGAAGAAGGAAGGGGAAAGGAGAGCAGGAGAGAGGGTAAGAAGGGGAGGAAGAAGAGAGGAGAGGGGGAAAGAGGAAAGGAAGTAGGAAAGGAGAGGAGAGGAGGAATGAGGAAAGAAGAAAGAAAGGAGGAGAAAGAAGGGAAGGGGAAAAAGGAAAGGGTGTAGTAAAACAAAAGAAGGAAATGGTAAAAGAGCAGACCCGAACAAATAATTAATTAATGACCTAATGGAAGTTAAAGAAGAAGATGAACAAACAATGTATAAGGATGGATAAAAGACTGTACATTTAAACATCTTGATGAAAAATAAAAATAAAAAAGTCTGGCCAGTGTTTCTATTTTAATCAGTTTTAAGTTGCAGTTCTCTTTCTTGAGATCTTGGCCAACGGTTTCCCGTTGCAAAGTTCCTCAAGAAAGAAAGTTGCAATGGGACGCGATGAACATCTGAAGCTCCGTGATGGCTCCTTTTACAAGGAGCGGGAACCACGTCCTTCAGCGGCCTCTCTGAAAACACCCCGTCCCTCCTCCCTGCCTCCCCAAAATAGGCTGCTTTCCCCAAATTCAGCTGGAACCACTTAACAAGCCCTGTTTTCTTTGGATTCGGATCCCGGAGGAAATAAAACAGAGATGCCTGGAAATTGAGGGAAGAGAGAAAGAGAAGGACGGAATGAGGAAACGAAACAACAAGGAGTGGGCCAGTCAGATTAAAAAAGAGATTTGTCTGAAATCGTAAGGGTTTCCTCCTCTGAGCAGGGGGTTGGACTAGAAGACCTCCAAGGTCCCTTCCAAATCTGTCCTTCTGTTAAAAGCGAACATCTGGATCACTGGTGGGTTTCAAAATTTTTTACTACCCGTTCTGTGGGTGTGGTTTGGTGGGCATGGCATGGCGTGGCGTGGCTTGGTGGGCGTGGCAGGAGAAGGATACTGTAAAATCTCCATTCCCACCCCACTCCAGGGGAAGGATACTGTAAAATCTCCATTCCCATCCCAATCCAGAGGAAGGTTACTGCAAAATCCCCATTTCCTCCCAATCAGCTGGGACTCGGGAGGCAGAGAATAGATGGGGGCGGGGCCAGTCAGAATTTTTACTACCGGTTCTCCGAACTACTCAAAATTTCCGCTACCGGTTCTCCAGAACTGGTCAGAACCTGCTGAAACCCACTTCTGATCTGGATGGTTCTCTATCTGTGCTGTCGGACAAAAATAAATTGGGAGGAATTGAAATGTCAGGAAGAAGGAGAAAGAAGAAGAAAGATTGTGGCCTTCACTTAATGACCATCAACATAAAGGTTGTAAAATCAGGCACTGTCAGATGGTGACCTACTTAACGACCGTCACTGTCAGCATTCTGATGCTGCCATAAAAAAGATGAGGCTTGACTTTTCACCTACTTATTTTCTCTGTAGATAATATCCCCTAGGAGATGGGATGGGAGGGGGACATTCCTGTGGGCTGAGGTCAGAAGCTAGGGAGACTGGCTTGGAAGATGGCCAATGAGAAGATGAGAATTGGGGAACGGAAAGGGAAGGGTCTGGGGGTCAGAGGGTTAGTATCGGCTACGACGAAGTTGGGGCCAGATCTGTCGTACTCAATAAATGGAATATTTCAGCAAAGATGAATTGTTTGGGAGTGCAATTTATTTGAGATGACATCGAAACCTGACAGTCACGACTTGTGACCAAAATGGCAGGCTCACTTAACGGTCGTCAATCAAGGATTATCTGCATCCAAAATTAAGCCATAGGGTTAAGAGAAGTGAGAGTCCTTCTCAATCCAGCTATGTTTTTCACCGCAGAGGAAATTAATTTTGGCCGAAGTAGAACTTGGAGTACTGTTAGTGCTTGTGGGGGCGGCCGAAAGTAGGGAGGGTTTGCGTCAGGGGCCAGTCTGAGACTGAGGTACCATGATTAAGAAGGAACAATCCAGATGTTAAATCATTCTGTCCTAGACAACTAAACCCAGACAGTTCCCAGGAAACTGCAAAGTTGGATATTTTGGGCGTCTTGTGTTACATTTGCGGTGCGCTGAAAATTGAAAAGACTTCCAAGAGAGGAAAGGAAGTTAGATGTTCGTGGCAATCAAGAATTGGCTCAACAGCAGTAACTGTAAGAGGGGTCTAAGTGACCCAGTGGATCACCATTTAAGTAATGAGTCACCAGTGTGCTACAGCTGCCAAAAAAGCCAACACAATCCTAGGCTGCATCAACACAGGAGTAGAATCAAGATCACGTGAAGTGTTAGTAGCATTTTAGAATGCCTTAGTAAGACCACGCTGGGAATATTGCATGCAGCCTTGGTCGCCACGATATAAAAAAGATGTTGAGACTCTAAAAAAAGTGCAGAGAAGAGCAAGAAAGATGATTAGGGGACTGGAGGCTAAAACATATGATGAACGGTTGCAGGAACTGGGCATGGCTGGTCTAGTGAAGAGAAGGACCAGGGGAGACAGGATAACAGTCTTCCAATATTTGAGCAGCTGCCACAGAGAGGAAGGGGTCAACCTGTTTTACAAGGCACCTGAAGGCCAGACAAGGAATAATAGATGGAAACTGATCAAGGAGAGATTCAACCTGGAAATAAGGAGGAATTTTCTGACAGTGAGAAGAATCAACCCATGGAACAGAAGTTGCCTTCAGAAGTTGTGGGAGCTTCATCACTGGAAGCTTTCAAGAAGAGACTGGAGTGCCATCTCTCAGAATTGGGTTTCCTGCTTGTGTGGGGGGTTGGACTAGATGATCAACAAGGTCCCTTCCAATTCTGTTCATCTGACTCTTTCTAAGATGATCAAAGCAGACCTGGATGCTAAAACATAGGATGAACGGTTGCAGGAACTGGGCACGGCTAGTCTAGTGAAGAGAAGGACCAGGGGAGACAGGAGAGCATCTTCCAATATTGGAGGGGCTGCCACAGAGAGGAGGAAGGGGGTCAAGCTATTTTCCAAAGCACCTGATCATCGCGCACGCATGCGTGCCAGAAACCCGGGAATTCCCCACTTCTGGTCTAGACTATCAAAGAGAATGCTTCAATGGTTGGTCGTAAGTGTGAAAACCGGTCATAAGTCCCTTTTTTCAGTGCCGTTGTAACTTGGAACGGTTACTAAACAAATGGTTGTAAGTTGAGGACTACCTGTATTATGCCACAGAGCGGTATTCCTCAATCGTCGTAGCGTTAAGGCATTATGAACTTCAATTCCCAGAATTCAGCTGGCTGGGGAATTCTGGGAGTTGAAGTCCACCTTTCTTAAAGTGCCCGAGGTTGAGAAAAATTACATAAATACACACATTAAGTGAGCAAAAACAAACAAACACGGAATTGGTGTCCCCGCCCACTATTGGTTCTGGCCACACCCATCCAGTGCTCCAGCTCCGCCCACCATCCATTCTCTCAGTGCTGGGGGGTTTTGGGGGGATTGGCCACCCCTTTTCTAGAAGGTGTTTTCCCATCCAGTGGTCTCCTGATGAGAGCAGGGGATGATGGGAATTGTGGTCCAACACACCTTGGAGGGCATCATCTTGGGAAAATCCGAGTATCATGTGTCTAAAAATGTTTCTCACCTTTGGCCACTAAGATACGTGGACTTCAACTCCCAGAATCCTCTGCTCAGCATGGCTGGCTGAGGAATTCTGGGAGTTGAAGTCCACAGATCTTAAAATGGCGGAGTTTAAGAACCACTGGTCTAAGCTCAAAATCAGGATGCATTTGCTGACTATTTTCCCCTATTTTCAAGTCTTCTCCCTCAATAGAAAAGCATCTGTTTCTGAATTTCGCTTCTCTTCTCTTTCTAGCCTCCCAAGGGCCTGCTTTGCATTTATTTTTCCAAAAAGATCAGAGTATTATTAATAGTTTTCCACCCACTTCCTGTGTTAATTTTGGGGATTATTTCTTCTTCTTTGTTTTTTAAAAAGCGGTTTCTTAAAGGGAACTTCGATCTCTCTCAGAGAGCGTGACGCACTCAGGAGTTGAGCAAAAGAAGGACTGTCCGAGGGAGTCAGAAAAGTCAAGATGGCAGCCGGGACGAGGCAAGCTTAGCACCTCTGCAGATCCTTTCATTAAAAGGAAAACAAATAGCCAATTCCTCTGTCCTAATTTTGTTCTTGAAAAGAGAATGAAATCCCAGGGATTTCTATAATCTAATGGCCATTCTCTTTCAATAAATCTAGTTAAAGAAGACTCTGTGAGAATCTTTCAAAAAAATCAGAAGGAGGAACTGGAAAACTAGAGTCTGTTGGTGAAATCCAAAGCACCTTAAAAATATCTTGAAAACAGTGCAGGGAACTATCGGGTATTCCCATCAAATGTTTCACTGAGATCAAGATATATTATGTCCACTGCATACCCCCAATCAACTAATGGTTAATCAAAAAAATGAAGTCATTGTCACCAAAACGTCTGTTCGACAAATCATGATAGCAGCTATTAATCCCTGTGCTGTTTTCCAGATACTGCTTATAGATGGTTATAGTTCATCTTCTCTTCTAAGTATTATAGAGAAGAGAGGATCAATTTATTCTCCAAAGCACCTGAGAGCATGACAAGAAGCAGTGGGCGGAAGCTCTTCAAAGCGAGATCCAACCTGGAACTCAGGAGGAGTTTCCTGACTGGGAGATCAATTAATCAATGGAACAGATTGCCTCCTAGGGTTCTGCGTGCTCCATCGCTGGAGGATTCCAAGATTGGACATCCATTTGACCGGGATGGTATAACGTCTCCTGCCTTGGGCAGAGCGTTTGATTAAAAGACCTCCAAGATCCCTTCCAGCCCTATGATTCTATGTTTCAATGATTCCGTGATTCTGTGATTCCATGATTCCATGATTCTTTTTCTATGATTCTATAATTCTATGTTTCTATGATTCCGTGATTCTGTGATTCCGTGATTCTGTTTCTACGATTCTATGTTTCTGTGATTCTGTGATTCTTTTGCTATGATTCTATAGTTCTATGATTCTGTGATTCCATGATTCCGTGATTCTGTGATTCTGTTTCAATGATTCTGTGATTCTGTGATTCTTTTTCTATGATTCTGTAGTTCTATGATTCTGTGATTCTGTGATTCTGTGATTCTTTGGTTCTTTTTCTATGGTTCTGTTTCTATGTTTCTATGTTTCTGTGTTTTTATGATTCCGTGATTCCGTGATTCTGTTTCTACGTTTCTATGATTCTATGTTTCTGTGATTCTGTGATTCTGTTTCAATGATTCTGTGATTCTTTGATTCTTTTTCCATGATTCTATAGTTCTATGATTCCTTGATTCCATGATTCCATGATTTTGTGATTCTGTGATTCTGTGATTCCATGATTCCATGATTCTATGATTTTGTGATTCTGTGATTCCGTGATTCTGTGATTCTGTGATTCTGTTTCTATGATTCTGTGATTCTGTGATTCTTTTTCTATGATTCTATAGTTCTATAGTTCTATGATTCCGTGATTCCGTGATTCTGTGATTCTGTGATTCTGTGATTCTTTGGTTCTTTTTCTATGGTTCTGTTTCTATGTTTCTATGTTTCTGTGTTCCTATGATTCCGTGATTCCGTGATTCTGTTTCTACGTTTCTATGATTCTATGTTTCTGTGATTCTGTTTCAATGATTCTGTGATTCTGTGATTCTTTTTCCATGATTCTATAGTTCTATGATTCCGTGATTCCATGATTCCATGATTTTGTGATTCTGTGATTCTGCGATTCCATGATTCTATGTTTGTATGATTCTATGATTTTGTGATTCTGTGATTCCGTGATTCTGTGATTCTGTGATTCTGTTTCAATGATTCTATAGTTCTATAGTTCTATGATTCCGTGATTATGTTATTCTGTGATTCTGTGATTCTGTGATTCTTTTTCTATGATTCTATAGTTCTATAGTTCTATGATTCTGTGATTCTGTGATTCTGTGATTCTGTGATTCTTTGGTTCTTTTTCTATGGTTCTGTTTCTATGTTTCTATGTTTCTGTGTTTCTATGATTCCGTGATTCCGTGATTCTGTTTCTACGTTTCTATGATTCTATGTTTCTGTGATTCTGTGATTCTGTTTCAATGATTCTGTGATTCTGTAATTCTTTTTCCATGATTCTATAGTTCTATGATTCCATGATTTTGTGATTCTGTGATTCTATGTTTGTATGATTCTATGATTTTGTGATTCCATGATTCCGTGATTCCGTGATTCCATGATTCCGTGATTCTGTGATTCTGTGATTCCGTGATTCTGTGATTCTGTGATTCTGTGATTCTGTTTCTATGATTCTGTGATTCTATGTTTCTATGATTCTCCAATTTTCCAATTGTATGAATTGTATGAAGAGCCGAGGTGGTGCAATGGTTAGAGTGCAGCACTGCAGGCTACTTCTGCTGCTAGCTGCAGTTTGGCAGATCGAATCTCACCAGGCTCAAAGTTGACTCAGCCTTCCATCCTTCCAAGGTGGACCCAGATTGTTGGGGGAAAATATGCTGACTCTGTAAACCGCTTACAGAGGGCTGGAGAGCACTGTGAAGCAGTATATAAGTTGAAGTGCTATTGCTATTGCTAATGGTAGAATCATAGATAGACTTCTGTCCTTGCTGAATTTCAACTTCCCAGCTCATGCTGAAGCGCTTAGCTCCTGTGCTGCCACCGAAGGGGACCTCTTGGCTCCATTGACATGTCATTGGAAGCCCCGGCTTCCCAGAGCCTTTCCAAAAAGCTGGAATTCATCAGACCAATCTGTTGTAAGGACCTCTCCTAAAAATAGAGGACTTCAGGAAACGCGTCTCCCCTGAGGATTTCAAAAGACGAACATCTGCGTTTCATCACGGATCTAAACATAAGTCTTCTTTCTGTCTTGCGGGAACAGAACCACTGTCCCAAGGAAGTGACTATGAAGTCGCCAGGGAGGAGGAGAGGGTTGGATTTTAATCATCTGGATCCCAGTTGATCCTGGAACCTTATTTATTCATCCTAACAAGTCTTCGTAAAAGATGTCTTTTTTTCTTTCCTCTTTCATTTCATGTCTTGTCCTCTTGTTTCTTCTGAGAGCTTCTGAAAATGACTTCCTAAAATGATTTTTGAAACAAAAACCTTTGGGAAGCTGGCTGGGCTAAGAGAGTATTTTGCATTCACACCAGGGGAGAAATGCTCCCGGTTCGGACCGGATCATCCGATCCGGTAGCGATGGCGGGTGGTGGTTCGGAGAACCAGTAACAAAAATCCCTGCGCCCACCCCCACCATGCCCAGCTGAGCCGCACGATCATCAGAAGCTTTTTTTTTTAACTTTTAAAAGCATTTGTTCTACAACCTCTTCCGATGAAAAAATGCTTTTAAAAGTAAAAAAAAAAAAAAAAAAAGCCTCTGATGATGCCCAGCTCAGCTGGGATCGTCAGAGGCTTTTCAAAACATTTTTTTCTGCAACCTCTTGGCTGAAGAGGTGGTTTTAAAAATGCTTTGAAAAGTCTCTGACGATCCCAGCTGAGTTCCCTGATCGGCAGAGAGGCTTTTCAAAGCATTAGAAAAAATGCTTTGAAAAGTATTTTTTTTAAAAAAAGTTGGCAACGCCCACCCAGTCACATTACACCCCCCTCCCAAGTCACGCCCACAGAACCAGTAGTAACCAATTTTACATTTCACCCCTGATTCACACAACCCCCTGAATTAACTGAGCTGGAAGTCTAGCACATGCATTTTAAACCACCACAACGAGCAGGGGGAGTGTTAATTTGTGTTTGTGTATTGGTGTGATGGGTGTGATGCAAAGTCACCCTTTCTGTATAGGTCAATGTTTCTCCACTTGTGGCCATTTTAAAATGGATAGACTTCAACACCCAGAATTCCCCAATTGGCAAAAACAGGAGGGATTGAATCATGGAAAATTAAACTCAATTCCAAGTGTCTTCCCAAGTGTATATGTATGTGTATGTCTATAGGGATGCAGTGGCTCAGTGGCTAAGATGCTGAGCTTGTCGATCGAAAGGTCGGCAGTTCAGCGGTTCGAATCCCTAGCGCAGCGTAACGGGGTGAGCTCACGTTACTTGTCCCAGCTTCTGCCAACCTAGCAGTTCGAAAGCACGTAAAAAAATGCGAGTAGAAAAATAGGGACCACCTTTGGTGGGAAGGTAACAGCGTTCCATGCGCCTTTGGCATTGAGTCATGCCGGCCACATGACCACGGAGACGTCTTCGGACAGCGCTGGCTCTTCGGCTTTGAAACGGAGATGAGCACCGCCCCCTAGAGTCGGGAACGACTAGCACGTATGTGCGAGGGGAACCTTTACCTTTAATTATGTGTACGTGTACATATATGTACCGTGTTTCCCTGAAAATAAGACCTGACCAGAAAATAAGCCCTAGCATGATTTTTCAGGATGCTCGTAATATAAACCCTACTCTGAAATAAACCCCAGTTAAGATTGTCAGCCAGACAGATGCAAAATAAGACCTAATAGGAAAATAAGCCCTAATGCGTCTTTTGGAGCAAAAATTAAGATAAAACCCGGTCTTATTTTCGGGGGAAACGTGGGTATATAATGTTTTAGTTTTAAGGTTTTGACGGTCGCAACCTTCACAAGAAAAAGCTGCAGATGAGAATTAAACCACAAGGACCTCTGAGCCCAGCTGGCAGAATTTTGCCCAGCGAGTTATTTGTCCGGATGGCAGAGCCCATGCCCGTTCCGTGGCATGGCCGCGGCTCAAATACAGCATGTTCTCCCTTTGAACTTTGGGCTATTTTGCTCGCAGCCAGGGACTCCGAGACCTCTGAAGGAAGGGAGATCGGTGGAGCTAACAATTTGTTCAATTAGTCAGCCAGAAGGAAAGCGAAGAGGGAAAGGCTGCCATGACGGCTTGCTCCAAAGTTACCCGCAGCCAGGAGATGATTAAAACTGGCACTCTCCGACAGAGCCTTTCGCCAAGAACTCCGAGAGTGGAGAGCGATTTACCGGAAAGACATGTTTATTCCTCTTACATGGTCATAAAGCGTTCGGCATATTTTCATCTTCAGCTGGTGTGGCTGGATCCCCGGGGAGAGTCGTGCAGACATTTCCAAGTTGTTGGGCAATGGGGCAGAGGAGGGCAGAGGGACTCCGTAGCGATTTTACAACGGGGCTTGTGTTGTTTTGCCCAGGAGAGTCACAGAGTTTCCACGCCTATTCTCTATTTCTCTCTTCCTCCCCCCACCCTGCTATCTTTCTTTCTATCTTTCTATCTTTCTATCTTTCTATCTTTCTATCTTTCTATCTTTCTATCTTTCTGTCTTTCTGTCTTTCTGTCTTTCCAACTTTCTATCTTTCTATCATCTAACTATCCACCTATCAACCTATCTATCTACCTCTCTCTCTCATCTAATTATTTACCTATCATCTATTATCACGTCTATTTCTATCTATCTACCCTGTTTCCCCCAAAATAAGACATCCCCTGTTAATCAGCCCAATCAGGTTTTTGAGCGCATGGCAATAAGGCCAAACGCTTATTTCAGGGTTCAAAAAAATATAAGACAGGGTCTTATTTTCGGGGAAACATTCTATCTATCTATCTATCTATCTATCTATCTATCTATCTATCTATCTATCTATTTCTTTTTAGCCAGGTTCTTCCTACGTAATCTATCTATCTATCTATCTATCTATCTATCTATCTATCTATCTATCTATCTATTTCTCTTTAGCCAGGTTCTTCCTACGTAATCTATCTATCTATCTATCTATCTATCTATCTATCTATCTATCTATCTATCTATCTATTTCTTTCTTTCTTTCTTTCTTTCTTTCTTTCTTTCTTTCTTTCTTTCTTTCTTTCTTTCTTTCTTTCTTTCTTTCTATCTATCTATTTCTCTTTAGCCAGGTTCTTCCTATGTAAACTATCTATCTATCTATCTATCTATCTATCTATCTATCTATCTATCTATTTCTCTTTAGCCAGGTTCTTCCTACGTAATCTATCTATCTATCTATCTATCTATCATCTATCACAGGGATGGGCAACTGTGGCCCTTTTACAACCTGTGGACTTCAACTCCCAGAATTCCTAAGACAGCCATGCTGCCTCAGGAATTCTGGGAGTCAAAGCCCCCAGTTCATAAAGGGGCCATAATCGCCCACCCTTGATCTATCATGTATTTATCAATTTTCACCTACTCAAAATAACAGAGTTGGGACCTTGGAGGTCTTCTAGTCCAACCCCCTCAAGCCTATACCATTTCAGACAAATGATTATCCAGTCTCTTCTTAAAAACCTCCAGTGATGGAGCACCCACAACTTCTGGTGGCAAGCAGTTCCACTGGTTAATTGTTCTGACTGTCAGGAAATTTCTCCTTAGTTCTAAATTGCTTCTCTCCTTGATTAGTTTCCACCTGTTGCTTCTTGTCCTCAGGTGCTTTGGAGAATAGCTTGACTCCCTCTTCTTTGGGGCAGCCCCTGAGATATTGGAAGACTTGCTATCATGTCTCCCCTAGTCCTTCTCTTTGATAGGCTGGACAAGCAGAACTAGAAATCTCCATCTCCAGGTGAATGGCCCAAAGTTACTCAGCTGGCTTTCATGCCTAAGGAGTGCTAGAACTCTCCATCTCCTGGTTTCTAAGCCAGCATCATAACCACTGCGCCAAACTAGCTCTCAATATTGGCATAATGTTGGTTGCCCCCAAGGCTGGGGAGAAGACAGCTCAGAAACCCTTCCTTCTCATATTGATGTGGCTGTTTTCTCTTTAGCTGGAGAACTTCATTCAGATGAACATCAAGACGGAGATGGCCCACATCCAACAGAATGTGGTACAGAACCAGACGGCGGCCATATTGGAAATTGGCACCAATCTTCTGAGCCAAACAGCTGAACAGACACGAAAACTGACCGATGTGGAGACTCAGGTGATTGATGACATGGGTGGGGCAGTTTGAAGGTGTGGGGGGGAGAAATTACACATATTTAGAAGCATTTAACTTTCAGCCGACTCTGCAAAGGAAAGAAAACTTTGCCAAATATTCTGTTTGGATTTCTGGACATTTGTTCTTGGAATTGGCTTTAAGTTCCTCTTATACCAAAACAAAACCACTTTGCAGTTCTTCTCATATACCGTATTTAAAATTTCACTGGAATAGAATTAATCAGCAATTTATTAAGTTATGAGGAGGAGGAGGAGGAGGAGGAGGAGGAGGAGGAGGAGAGGAGGAGGAGGAGGAGGGGAACAACTGTGGGATCCTTTGTGTTCTCTGAACTTGGTTTTCTTGCAAATATTTCACTACCAAACTAGATAACATCATCAGTGCTAGAAGAGAATGGTGTTTGCGGGGAGGAGGAGGAGGAGGAAGAAGCAGAGGAGGTGGAGGAGGAAGAGGAGGAGGACAGTGGGGTCTTTGGTGCTCTCTGAGCTTGGGGGTTTCCTGGCAGACATTTAATGACTCAGCTAAGTAACATCATCAGTGCTAGAAGAGAATGAGGTTTGTGGGGAGGAGGAGGAAGAGGAGGAGGAGGAGGAGGAGGAGGAGGAGGAGGAGGAGGAGGAGGAGGAGGAGGAGGAGGAGGAGGAAGTGGAGGACAGTGGGGTCCTTGGTGCTCTCTGAGCTTGGTGATATTTTATGAGCCAGCTAAGTAACATCATCAGTGCTAGAAGAGAATGAGGTTTGTGGGAAGGAGGAGGAAGAGGAGGAAGAGGAGAAGAAGAGGAGGAGGAGGAGGAGGAGGAAGTGGAGGACAGTGGGGTCCTTGGTGCTCTCTGAGCTTGGTGGTTCCCTTGCAGACATTTTATGAGCCAGCTAAGTAACATCATCAATGCTAGAAGAGAATGAGGTTTGTGGGGAGGAGGAGGAAGAGGAGGAGGAGGAGGAGGAGGAGGAGGAGGAGGAGGAGGAGGAGGAGGAGGAAGTGGAGGACAGTAGGGTCCTTGGTGCTCTCTGAGCTTGGTGGTTCCCTTGCAGACATTTTATGAGACAGCTAAGTAGCATCATCAGTGCTAGAAAGAAGTGGGGTTTGTGGAGTGGAGGAGAATGAGAAGGGAGGGGAGGAGGAGGAGAAGGAAGAAGAAGAGGAAGCGTGTGGAGCTTCCAGGAATTCTCTAGCATTTCTGCCCTTGGCTTGGTCTAAGGTGCTCCCAGTTTCCCTGCTGAAACTCTGGTGACGTCTGTCCCACGTGCTGTGTAATTACGGAGTGCTTGTGACATCCTCTGTGTCAAGTTTTCGAAAGATGCCCTAATTAATTCAGGAGCCATGATCCAAACTTCAAAGGAAATACAGTCATTTATTTAGGAGCAACATTCTGGCAATACTGGGATGCAGTTAGGACTGATCCTACGTAGATTTACGTTCCCCTATGACCCTGTCTCTCCCCTCCTCTCTGGACATGTCATAAATCACATTCTCCAATTAACCACTTTGGCTGGCTGTGAAACCTAACACCCTCCTTCTGATTGCGGTCAGAAAGAATGTATGGAATGCACTTCAGTTCTCCCTCCCTCCTGCTCATGGCAACTTGAAAGCTTTGCAAATTGACATTCTGACTGACAGGTAGTGTTCATGAACACGCTCCTGTTGATCCTACATAGGGACTAAAAGTCTACAGAGATTCTCAGTCATACAGGTCGTGGATGTCCCAAAGGTGCTTTTTCAGGAGGCAACTGGACTTTCCTTGTTTGTTTGTTTGTTTGTTTGTTTGTTTGTTTGTTTGAAGACGTTTCACATCTCACCGAATGGTGTGGGAGTAGGAACGGATTTTCCCCCAAAAAATTGCAGACTACAGGGACCATTTGCATGACTCAGGTGACCCTGAGGACACAGATAAACCTCCAAGTGGCCTCAACGGCTCTCCAAAAGGATGCAAATGACCAGCTTTGTCTGCAAGGAGTATCAATCCTTCCCTTCCTTCACCATCCAGTCAGAGCTGAAGAAGCTTCTCGGATGAGAAGCGAAACCTCTTCAAAGAAAAACAAGAAAAGTCCAGTTGCTTCTTGAAAAAAGCACCTTTGGGACCACATAGGGAGTGTTACAGTCCTTACACTGTCTCTTGTAGGTGACTGCTGTTTTTGCTGCTGGGGTTTTGCTGATCTCCATGGTTTGAATCAGTGGTGGGTTCCTCCCGGTTCGGCCGAACCGGTAGCAGTGACGATATGATGTCACCGAACCGGTTCTTTTTGTTCAGGAGCTGGGCCCTCCTGCCCCTCCCGCATTATTCTTACCTTTTATTTGGCCCCGCCCCCAATCTATTTGCTGCTTCCCGAGCCCCAGCTGATGGCTAGAAGGGAAAAAAAATGTTTAAACTCTTGCCGTAGGGCTTCAAAGGGCTGCCCTACAGCTGATCACTGTTAAAAGGCAGTGTGGTGGTAGACCAGTGCGCTCAAAAAACAAATGGGTAAACTGGTACAGCTGTTGTGGCTCCGTCCTCCGAGCCTATCTTATCGGAGGAAGAAGGCTCCGAACATGAAGGAGAGGAGTCGGCCAGGCCTCCCTCTCCAGGCCCCTCCTCTCTGGCAATGCCTCAGGTGCCGGCCGAGGAAGAGGAGATTAGCCAGGAGCCAAGTGTCTCTGATGATAGCGATGGGGGCGATCTGTCATTCCTGGATCCATGCCAACGAAGGCGTGATAAACGGTTGCAGCAGTTGAGGAGGCGTGCCAGGGATTATAACTGAGTCACTGGACCACACCCCAGAGACTATATAAGAGAGTGTGGTGGCTATTTAAGACTCTGTGACGGACAAAAACTAACTCTGGCTAATCACTTTGAACAACCCCTAAATCTGCCGAAGGTTTCTTGTTTGGAACTGGACTATTTGCAATTTGTATGTATTTTCTGTTTATCTGGTGAAGGGATACTAAGTAAAAGCACTTGGCAGTCGGTGCTCGTATTGCTGCCAAGTTTCTGATAACAAACTGTGTGTGCCAAGTGCTTCCTTTAACCCTCGGCTGGCTGTGTGTGTGTGTGTGTGTAGAGACGGGGACAGAACATACAGCTCTGCAAGCATTTAAAAGCCTGGTAGACCAGGACCTCTGCTAAATCCGAAAGAATTGTCACATGACCATCAAGCCACGCCCACAAAATAAGCCACGCCCACAGAACCGGTAGTAAAAAAAATTTAGAACCCACTCCTGGTTTGAATGGACGGTTGTGTGTCCATTCTGAGGCTGAACTCCATAAAAATTGTCCTTGGTCTTCCTTCTCTCTGGTTTTGCTCTGGCGGCTGAGGAAAGGACCCGCCGATCTCCAGCTAAGTTTCCAACCCTAATCTTGGCTTCTTTTGTGCTCCACGCTTAGGTGCTGAACCAAACTTCACGCATCGAAATACAACTCCTGGAGAATTCGCTCTCCACGAACAAGTTGGAACGGCAGCTCCTGGTGCAAACCAGTGAGATCCACAAACTCCAGGACCAGAACAGGTGAGCTGCTCGGCTGAAGAAATGTGATAGCAGGGTTCCGATATCTCAGGGGCTGCCCCAAAGAAGAGGGAGTCAAGCTATTCTCCAAAGCCCCCGAGGGCAGGACAAGAAGCAACGGGTGGAAACTCATCAAGGAGAGAAGCAACTTAGAACTAAGGAGAAATTTCTTGACAGGGAGAACAATTCACCAGTGGAACTACCTGCCTCCAGAAGTTGTGAATGCTCCAACACTGGAAGCTTTTAAGAAGATGTTGGATAACCATTCGTCTGAAGTGGTGTAGGCAGGGGTGGGCTTCAAAATTTTTAGCAAGGGGTTCTCTGCCCGGTTGCTGGGTGGGCGTGGCCATGGTGGTTGTGGCTTAGTCGGTCTCCTGCACCATGGTGGGGTGGGGGCGTTTTTGCACTTCCCAGGCTCTGGAGGCTTTTCTCAAGCCTCCGGGAGGGTGAAAATGGCCTCCCCAGGCTCCGGATGCCCTCTGGAGGCCGGAAACAGGCCCTAAACTTCCAGTAGGCCCATTTTTCACCTTCTCCAAGCCCCCGCATGCACCTTGCACTTACCTGCATCCAAAATGGGCCACATGGGGACTCCTGGGAGGGGAGGGGTGAGTAGGGCCAGCCAGAAATGGGATTTAGGCAGTGGTGGGATTCAGCTGGTTCGCACCACTTCAGGAGAACCGGTTGTTAACTTTCTGAGCAGTTTGGTGAACTGGTTTTTGGAAGAAATCATTAGGGCAGAGAACCGGTTGTTAAATTAGTTGAATCCCACCACTGGATTTAGGGTGTTGTAGAATGATGAGACCAAACAACATTCCTGGGTCAGCCAGAGACAGTTTTATTGCGCAAGGTTCAGAGCCAGTTTTGTACCTGAAGCTTTGAACAAAGAAAGAACTCTGATACAACGGTTTTTATACATTTCTAAGACAAAGGATTCAGTGAGATCATACATTTTCCATATATGGTTAACATACATTGGATAATATGTTCATCTAATTACTTAAACCATTAATTTTAGTTTATAAAATTATCTTAGCCACACAACTTTTCTTAAGTGCTTGTAGTTGTTAATGGGAGAGTTACTGCTGTCCTTGGGTAAATTTATTGGATTAAGTAACTCTTTGTAACATATAGGTCTTGGTGTCATTCACAGTGAGGTCACTCAGATGTTTTCCATATGGCTGTCCTTTCGTGACATCTAGGTTTCATCAGAAGATATATTACCATTTAATGAGGTTTAACTGTTTGTCAATGTAATTTCCAACAAGCACTTTTCTATTTTATAATAATGTGAATAGAGAGGCTCTCTCAGAGCTCATGTATCCAAGCATATCTTCCCCCTATAACAATGTGAATAGAGAGGGTCCTCCAGAGCCCATATATCTGACTCTGTATGATTCCTTTCTTTTATCCACATTAAGAGGTTCTCCGGACTGCACCGAATCTTACCTAGAGTTCTCCCGAGCCCCTGAGAACCTCCAGCAGTCCACCTCTGGGTGTTGGGTTTCCTGCCTAAGCAGGGGGTTGGACTAGAAGACCTCCAAGGTCCCTTCCAACTCTGTTATTCTATTCTATTCTAATACAGGCAGTCCATTCATTGAGAGACAACGGCACTGAAAAAAGTGATGGATGGCCATTTGTCAGACTTGTGACCGTTGCGGCATCCCCATGCATGGTTTTATGTAATCAGAATGGGGACACTTAGCAACTGATTCGTGTTTATGACGGTTGCAGTGTCCCGGGGTCACACAATCCTCTTTTTGCGACCTTCTGATGAGCAAAGTCCACGGGGAAGCTGAATTCACTTAACAACCGTGTTTACTAACTTAAAAGCTGCAGGGACTCACTTAATGGCTGTGGCAAGAAAAGTCATAATACAGGGCAGAATTCACATAACAGCTCTCGTGCTTAGCAACGGAAACTTTGGGCTCAATGGTGGTCGTAAGTCGAGGACTATAAATTGTCTTAGAGGTGAGAGATGTGGGAGACAGGATAGCGGTCTTCCAATATTTGAGGGGCTGCCATAAAGAGGAGGGGGTCCACCTATTTCCCAAAGCACCAGAGAGCAGGACAAAAAATAATGGATGGAAATTAATCACAGGGAGGAGCCATAGAGCCTTGGTAGTACAGTGGTCTAAGGCACCCTGTTATTAAGCTGGTTATTAAGACCAGCTGCCTGCAATTACTGCAGGTTCGAATCTCGGCAAGGCTCAAGGTTGACTCAGCCTTCCATCCTTTCTAAGGTGGGTAAATTGAGGACCCAGTTGTGGGGCAATAAGCTGACTTTGTATAAATATACAAAAGGATGAAGGCTATTGCTTAGCGCATTGTAAGCCGCCCTGAGTCTCCGGAGAAGGGCGGCATATAAATCAAATTTAAAAAAAAAAAAAAAGAAATTAAGGAGAAATTTCCCAACAGCAAGGACCATTAACCATTGGAACAGCTTGCCACCAGAAATGAGTATGGAGATTTTCAGTCATCCAGGTCATGGTTGTCCCAAAGGTGCTTTTTCAAGAGGCAAGTGAACTTCCTGGTTTTTTCTTTGAAGACATTTCACTTCTCATCCAAGAGCTGAAGAAACTTCTTGGATGAGAAGCGAAACGTCTTCAAAGAAAAAAACCAGGAAGTCCAGTTGCCTCTTGAAAAAGCACCTTTGGGACTTGCCTTCAAAAGTTGAGCATGCTCCATCACTGGAGGTTTTGAAGAAGAGACTGGACAACTATTCATCTGGAATGGTACAGGGGCTCCTGCTTGAGCAGGGGGTTGGACTAGATGACCTCTGAGGTCTCTTCCGGCTCTGTTATTCTGTATTCTGTGTGAGAGAGGGAGGGAGAGAGAGAAGGAGAAGAGAGAGAGAGAGAGAGAGAAAGAAAGAAAGAAAGAAAGAAAGAAAGAAAGGGAGAGAGAGAGAGAGAGATCAATAGATAGATAATGTTGTAGATTGATAGATCAATGGATAGATAGATAGATAGATAGATAGATAGATAGATAGATAGATAGATAGATAGATAGATAGATGGATGGATGTATAGATAGATAGATAGATAGACAAATAATGATAGATGATAGATAGACAGATAGAGAGAGAGAGAGAGAGAGAGAGACAGACAGACAGACAGACAGACAGACAGATAGATGATAGAAAATGATGGATGGATGGATGGATGTAGATAGGTAGATGATAGATAGATAGATAGATAGATAGATAGATATAGATGATAGATGATAGAGATAGAGATAGATGATAGATAGATAGATTAGATAGATAGATAGAGATAGATAGATAGATAGATGATAGATAGATGATAGAGATAGAGATAGATGATTAATAAATAGATTAGATAGCGATAGATAGATAGAGATAGATAGATGATAGATAGATAGATAGATAGATAGATAGATAGATAGATAGATGATAGACAGACACACAACAGATAGACAAACATGGAAAAGTGGAAAGATGTCATTAAAATGCAGAAGGGACCTCGGAGGTCTTCTAGTCCAACCCCCTGCACATACCATTTCAGACAAAAGGTGGTCCAATCGCTTCATTTCAGCCCTTGAAGAGTCAACTGCTCCCTAAAAGCCACAAAAGCAACATGGGGACACAGCGGAAGAAAGTCAAACCAGGACAACATGTTTGCACTGTGGTCAGTCACAATCAGGTCACTACATCTGTTTCTCTACGGGAGGGTGAAGCCGCTGGGGTTTTTCTTTCAGCCATGGCACGTTCACGGATAGAGACGCCTCCTTGCACTAATGGACCCCTTGGGGAAGATTCAACAGTCTGGGATAGACTCCCAGAAGATTTAAAAGTTAAGAAAGTGTCTGCAGATTCATTCTAATCGTAACCTCTTCATTATTATTTTTTTAAAAAAAATATCAGGTCTCATTTCTGAGATCAGTGTTTGATAGAAGATGGAGATGATAGATGATAGATATTTAGATGATAGATTGATAGATTGATAGATGGATGGATGGATAGATAGATAGATAGATAGATAGATAGATAGATAGATAGATAGATAGATAGATAGATAATGATGATAGATTGATAGACAGGTAGGTAGATGATGGATAGATAGATAGATAGATAGATAGATAGATAGATAGATAGATAGATAGATAGATAGATAGATAGATAGATAGATTGATAGATTGATAGATTGATAGATTGATAGATTGATAGATTGATAGACAGGTAGGTAGATGATAGATAGATAGATGGGTGGATAGATAGATAGATAGATAGATAGATAGATAGATAGATAGATAATGATGATAGATTGATAGATCAGTAGGTAGGTAGGTACAGTAGGTAGATGATAGAGATAGATAAATATGATAGATAGACAGACAGACAGACAGACAGATAGATAGATAGATAGATAGATAGATAGATAGATAGATAGATCGATCAATGGATAGACAGATAGGTAGATAGATGATAGATAGATAGTTGATAGATAGATAGATAGATAGATAATGATGATAGATTGATAGATCAATAGGTAGGTAGGTAAGTAGGTAGGTAGGGAGGGAGATGATAGAGATAGATAGAGAGATATAATGATAGAGAGAGAGAGATGATAGATAGATAGTTAGATAATGATGATAGATTGATAGATCAATAGGTAGGTAGGTAGGTAGGTAGATGATAGATAAATCAATAGGTGGGTAGATAGGTAGGTAGATGATAGATAGATAGATAGATAGAGATAGATAGATAGATAGATAGATAGATAGATAGATAGATAGATAGATAGATAGATAGATAGATGATAGATAGATGATGATGATAGATAGATAGATTGATAGATCAATAGGTAGGTAGGTAGGTGATAGATAGATAGATAGATAGATAGATAGATAGATAGATAGATAGATAGATAGATAATGATAGATTGACAGACAGACAGACAGATGGACAGACTCTTCCGGATGCCTTCTACAATGTTCTCAACCATCCTGTTTAATCTGGCCAAATTTAGCATATTGCCTGAATCCAGACCGGTGGTTTGTAAACAAACCTGGTTAGCTGTATTGTGTGAAACGTGGTGTGTGATGCTTTGAAGCATGAAGTGAGCTCCAGTTTCCACCCATCCGCTTCCATCCCTCAGAAACCAATGCTTTGGGGGACCATCCACGAGAGAGCCACTGAGGCATTGCAACCACCCGAGAAAAACAGTCTTTTGATCAACACCCAGCAGTTTGTTACGGCTTTGGAAGGAGCTGGAAAGGCTGCCTTCGCAACCAGAAGTGTGTTTGTTTAAGGAAAACGAAAACAAGGCCGCTAAAATCCTGGGGGGGGGAGGAGGGGAGGGATTCGAATTCCCGAGCAAATGACATGACACTTGCGAGAGACCTTGGCGTCCACGGCTGACCTTCCCCTCTCTTGGCAAAGCAAGATCCCCATCAAGTGGCTTTCTAAAATATCTTTCTGGCACAGGCAGGAGCCCGTTGTGAACAAGCCAAGATTGTGCTCGCTCGCGCTGAAGAACGGCAATCTGCTCCCAAGGATTTGCCGAGCCAGCTTGGACGGCGTGAACTGCGATCGTAACCGTGTTGGAAACATTCGCGAAAACAGGAGGGATTGAACCGTGGAAAAATTAAACTCAGTTCCAAGGGTCTTCACAATATGTGTGTGTGTGTGTGTGTGTACCGTGTGTGTGTGTGTGTGTGTGTGTGTGTGTGTAACGTGTGTTTGTGTGCTCTATTATACAGACTTACAACCATTCGTTTAGTAATTGTTCAAAGTTACACCTGAAAATTAAAATCAATTCCAAGTGTCTTCACAAAATATGTGTGTATACACACACACACACACACACACACACACACACACACACACACACACATACCGTGTGTGTGCGTGTATAAAGTGTGTGGGTGTGCATATATACAGTGTGTGGGTGTGGGTGTGCGCGCATGTGTGTATACCCTGTTTCCCCCAAAATAAGACATCCCCTGATAATAAGCCCAATTGGGCTTTTGAGTGCATGGCAATAAGGCCAAGCGCTTATTTCAGGGTTCAAAAAAATATAAGACAGGGTCTTATTTTTGGGGAAACACGTATCTATCCATCCATCCATCCATCCATCCATCCATCCATCCATCTATCTATTTCCGTATCTGTCTCTTATCTACCTATCTACCTACCTCTACCTAACTACATCTGTCTGTCTGTCTGTCTGTCTGTCTGTCTGTCTGTCTGTCTGTCTGTCTGTCTGTCTGTCTGTCTGTCTGTCTATCTATCTATCTATCTATCTATCTATCTATCTATCTATCTATCTACCTACCTACCTACCTACCTACCTACCTACCCTGTTTCCCCCAAAATAAGACATCTCCTGATAATAAACCCAATCGGGCTTTTGAGCGCATGGCAATAAGGCCAAGCGCTTATTTCAGGGTTCAAAAAAATATAAGACAGGGTCTTATTTTCGGGGAAACACAGTATCTATTTATCCATCCATCCATCCATCCATCCATCCATCCATCTATCTATCTATTTCCGTATCTGTCTCTTATCTACCTATATACCTACCTCTACCTAACTACATTTGTCTGTCTCTCTCTCTGTCTGTCTGTCTATCTATCTATCTATCTATCTATCTATCTATCGATCGATCGATCGATCGATCGATCTATCTATCTATCTATCTATCTATCTATCCTGTTTTCCCCAAAATAAGACATCCCTTGATAATAAGCTAATTCGGCGTTTTGAGCGCATGGCAATAAGGCCAAGCGCTTATTTCAGGGTTCAAAAAAATATAAGACAGGGCCTTATATTGGGGAAACACAGTATGTACAGTATATGTATAAATGTGCTCTATTATACAGACTTACAACCATTCATTTAGTGATTGTTCGAAGTTACGAAACCTGAAAAAAGTAACGACCATTTTTCACACTTATGACCTTTGCAGCATCCCCAGGGTCACGTGATCAAAATTCGGACCCCTTGGCAACTGTCTCCGATTTATGATGGTCACAGTGTCCCCGGGGTCACCTGATCCCCTTTTGCGACCTTCTGACCAGCAAAATCATTGGGGAAGCCAGATGCGCTTAACGATCTTGTTTTACTCACTTAACGACTGCAGCGATTCCCTTCACAACTGTGGCAAGGCAGGTCGCAAAACGGGGCCAAAAACTCACCAAACGTCCGTCTTGCAATAAGAAGAGTAATAACAGAGATGAAAGGGGCCTTGGAGGTCTTCTAGTCCAGCCCCCTGCGCAGGTAGGAGACCCTTTATACCGTTGCAGACAAATGGCTGTCCAATCTCACAAGGTCTGCAGACAAATCATTCCACTGGTTGTCATTGTCAATGGGGATACACAATAAGAATTGGAAGGGACCTTGGAGATCTTCTAGTCCAGCCCTCTGCTCAAGACAGGAGCCTTACATCATCCTGGTCAAATGGTTGTCCAATCTCTTCTTAAAAACTTCTGGTGATGGAGTACCAGTGGTGAAATGTAGAATTTGTTACTACCGGTTCTGTGGGCGTGGCTTGATGGGGGAGGGGTAATATGACTGAGTGGGCGTGGCCAACTGTTTTTTTTTTTAAACTTTTAAAACCCTTTTTTCTACAACCTCTTCGGCCAAAGAGGTTGTAAAAAATGTTTTTAAAAGCCTCTGACGATCCCAGCTGACTTGCCTGATCGGCAGAGGCTTTTCTGTTTTTTTTAAAGCCTCTGACGATCCCAGCTGACTTGCCTGATCGGCAGAAGCTTTTCCTTTTTTTTAAAAAAAAAGCCTCTGACGATCCCAGCTGACTTGCCTGATCGGCAGAGGCTTTTCTTTTTTTTAAAAGTCTCTGACGATCCCAGCTGACTTGCCTGATCGTCAGAAGCTTTTCCTTTTTTAAAAAAAAAGCCTCTGACGATCCCAGCTGACTTGCCTGATCAGCAGAAGCTTTTTTTTTACTTTTAAAACCCTTTTTTCTACAACCTCTTCGGCCAAAGAGGTTGTAAAAAAATGTTTTTAAAAGCCTCTGACGATCCCAGCTGACTTGCCTGATCGGCAGAGGCTTTTCTTTTTTTTAAAAGTCTCTGACGATCCCAGCTGACTTGCCTGATCGTCAGAAGCTTTTCCTTTTTTTAAAAAAAAGCCTCTGACGATCCCAGCTGACTTGCCTGATCAGCAGAGGCTTTTCTTTTTTTAAAAAAGCCTCTGACGATCCCAGCTGACTTGCCTGATCAGCAGAAGCTTTTTTTTTACTTTTAAAACCCTTTTTTCTACAACCTCTTCAGCCAAAGAGGTTGTAAAAAAATGTTTTTAAAAGCCTCTGACGATCCCAGCTGACTTGCCTGATCGGCAGAGGCTTTTCTTTTTTTTAAAAGTCTCTGACGATCCCAGCTGACTTGCCTGATTGGCAGAAGCTTTTCCTTTTTTTAAAAAAAAAAGCCTCTGACGATCCCAGCTGACTTGCCTGATCGGCAGAGGCTTTTCTTTTTTTTAAAAGTCTCTGACGATCCCAGCTGACTTGCCTGATCGGCAGAGGCTTTTCTTTTTTAAAAAAAGCCTCTGACGATCCCAGCTGACTTGCCTGATCAGCAGAAGCTTTTTTTTTTACTTTTAAAACCCTTTTTTCTACAACCTCTTTGGCCAAAGAGGTTGTAAAAAAATGTTTTTAAAAGCCTCTGACGATCCCAGCTGACTTGCCTGATCGGCAGAAGCTTTTCTTTTTTTTAAAAAAAAAGCCTCTGACGATCCCAGCTGACTTGCCTGATCGGCAGAGGCTTTTCTTTTTTTTAAAAGTCTCTGACGATCCCAGCTGACTTGCCTGATCGGCAGAAGCTTTTCTTTTTTTAAAAAAAAAGCCTCTGACGATCCCAGCTGACTTGCCTGATCAGCAGAAGCTTTTTTTTTACTTTTAAAACCATTTTTTCTACAACCTCTTCGGCCAAAGAGGTTGTAAAAAAATGTTTTTAAAAGCCTCTGATGATCCCAGCTGACTTGTCTGATCAGCAGAGGCTTTTCTTTTTTTTTAAAAGCCTCTGACGATCCCAGCTGACTTGCCTGATCGGCAGAAGCTTTTCTTTTTTTTAAAAAAAAAGCCTCTGACGATCCCAGCTGACTTGCCTGATCGGCAGAGGCTTTTCTTTTTTTAAAGTCTCTGACGATCCCAGCTGACTTGCCTGATCGGCAGAAGCTTTTCCTTTTTTAAAAAAAAAGCCTCTGACGATCCCAGCTGACTTGCCTGATCGGCAGAAGCTTTTTTTTTTTTTACTTTTAAAACCATTTTTTCTACAACCTCTTCGGCCAAAGAGGTTGTAAAAAAATGCTTTTAAAAATAAAATAAAAAGCCTCTGATGATTGCGCGGCTCAGCTGGGCATGGGGGTGGGGAGGGATTTTTGCTACCCGTTCTCCGAACCACCCGTCACCATCGCTACCGGATCGGCCGATCCAGTCCGAACCGGGAGCATTTCACCCCTGTGGAGTACCCACAACTTCTGGAGGCAAATTGTTCCACTGATTAATTGTTCTAACTGTCAGGAAATTTCTCCTTATGTCTAGGTTGCTTCTCTCCTTGATTCGTGCCTTCTGGTGCTTTGGAGAATAGCTTGACCCCGTCTTCTTTGGGGCAGCTTCTGAGATATTGGCCTAGTCCTTCTCTTCATTAGACTAGACCAGGGGTCTCCAAACTTGGCAACTTTAAGGCTTGTGGACTTCAACTCCCAGAATTCCTCAGTCAGCCATGCTGGTTTGGAGACCCCTGGGCTAGACGGTTCTCAGTTCTTGCTGTGACCATCTTCCCGTCTTTGTAGCATCTTAGAAACACGAGTCCGGCAGATGGAAACGAAGCACTTGAAGGAGCTGGAGGACATTCGGACTGAAAAGGACCAGCTCCAGCAGCTGGTGAGTCACCAGAGCAACACCATCGAAGGTCTGGAGAAGTCCCTTCATGTCGCCAGCAGTAACGCCAGCCTCCTTCAGCAACAGCAGCTGCAGCTCCTGGAATCAGTCCAGAATTTGGTCTCCTTAGTCTCCGAAGGAAAAGGTACCTTCTTGAACATCCAAAGGATGAGATGGTTTTATTAAATTGATAGACCACCTCAAAATAGTTCCAAAACCTTCCCCCCACCCATCTCATCTTTTGGTTTAAATAAAATGGATGCTCCCCTTTTTTTGATCCAAAAATCTGCAGAGAGCTTGTTTTTCCCTCAACAGTTCTGAAAAAAGAAGATCGGCTGTTCCATGACTGCATGGACATCCTTCGATCTGGATTCAACTTCAGTGGAGTTTACACCCTCCACATTAACAATCTGACTGAACCCAAAAAGGTCAGTTGACCCAAAGATTAGATGAATCTGGTTGGTTGGTTGATTGGGTTGGGTTGGGTTGGGTTGGGTTGGGTTGGTTGGGTTGGGTTGGGTTGGGTTGGGTTGGGTTGGTTGGGTTGGGTTGGTTGGGTTGGGTTGGGTTGGGTTGGGTTGGGTTGGGTTGGTTGGGTTGGGTTGTTTGGTTGGTTGGGTTAGTTGTTTGGTTCGTTGGGTTGGGTTGGTTGCTTGGTTGGGTTGCTTGGTTGGTTGGTTGGGTTGGGTGGGTTGGTGGGTTGGTGGGTTAGGTTGGGTTGGGCTGGGCTGGGCTTCGCTGGGTTGGGTAGGTTGGGTTGTGTTGGGTTGGGTGGGTTGTGTTGGGTTGGTTGGGTTGGGTTGGGTTGGGTTGGGTTGGGTTGGGTTGAGTTGGTTGGGTTGGTTGGGTTGGGTTGTTTGGTTGGTTGGGTTAGTTGTTTGTTTGTTTGGGTTGGGTTGGTTGCTTGGTTGGGTTGGGTGGGTTGGTGGGTTGGTGGGTTAGGTTGGGTTGGGCTGGGCTGGGCTGGGCTTCGCTGGGTTGGGTAGGTTGGGTTGTGTTGGGTTGGGTGGGTTGGGTGGGGTGGGCTGAGGTTGCTTGGTTGGTTGGGTTGGGTTGGGTTGGGCTGGGCTTGGCTGGGTTGGGTTGGGTAGGTTGGGTTGGGTTGGGTTGGTTGCTTGGTTGATTGGGTTAGTTGGTTGGTTGGTTGGTTGATTGATTGGTTGGGATAGGGTGGGGTGGGGTGGATGGATGGATGGATGGATGAATTGTCATATGCCATCAGTTCAATGCTGGCACAGAAACATAGAAACATAGAATTGTAGAATTGTTGTTGTTGTTGTTGTTGTAAAGTCGTGTCTGACCCATCGCGACCCCATGGCCAATGTTCCTCCAGGCCTTCCTATCCTCTACCATCCTCTGGAGTCCATTTAAGCTCACGCCGACTGCTTCAGTGACTCCATCCAGCCACCTCGTTCTCTGCCGTCCCCTTCTTCTTTGGCCCTCCATCGTTCCCAGCATGAGGCTCTTCTCCAGGGAGTCCTTCCTTCTCATTAGGTGGCCAAAGGATTTGAGTTTCCTCTTCAGGATCTGGCCTTCTAAAGAGCAGTCAGGGTTGATCTCCTCTAGGACTGACCGGTTTGATGGCCTTGCAGTCCAAGGGACTCGCAGGAGTCTTCTCCAGCACCAGAGTTCAAAGGCCTCCATTCTTTGGCCACCTCAGCCTTCCTTATGGTCCAACTTTCACAGCCATCCATTGCAACTGGGAAAACTATACCCTTGACTATATGCACTTTTGTTGGCAGGGTGATGTCTCTGCTTCTTAGTATGCTGTCTAGGTTTGCCACGGCTTTCCTCCCCAGGAGCAAACGTCTTTTAATTTCTTGTTTGCAGTCCCCATCTGCAATGATCTTGGAGCTCAGGAGCCCAGGCTGGGCTCCAAGAATTGTAGAATTGTACAATCATAGAAACATAGAATTGTAGAGCTGGTAGGGACCTTGGAGGACTTCTAGTCCAACCCTCTGCTCAAGGCAGGAGACCTGATACCATCCCTGTCAAATAGTTGTTCAGTCTACTTGAGATGTAACCACATAGCAACCACATTGACCAGTATTTCCCTACCATAGCCATCTGGCAGGGGTAGTCTGGGAGTCGAAGTCCACATCTCCCAAAATGCCTAAAGTTTGGAAACACTGACATAGATCAATCTTCTCCAGGCTGATCCGTCCTTCAGGTCTTCCAACGGTGTCCCATTGCTGAGTCCATCCACCGTGTTGCCAGTTGTCCTCTTCTCTTTCCTTCCACCTTTTTGTTCTGCCCCAGCTATGGACCCCAAAGAACGCAGCACACACAAAGTCTGTACAAACCTTAGTTTACTAAATTAAAGCAGTCTTTTTCAAACAAAGGCGGTTAATTAACTTTCTTAACAGCCTACAAGAATCCAAAGAATAAATAATCGTAATCTTATTATGGTTGGCAGAAAGCCCAGAAGCAATTTGCAGGAAGCTGTTAAGAGAACTAAGATCAGGACACGAAGGAGAGTGAACGAAGTTGTTCCCTGCAAATTGCCTCAGTTGTCATCCTTCCTTAAATAGGCTAAGGGAGTGGCTGATTAGCCCCAAGCCTTACTCTCGAGGAAACCTCCTCCTGAGGAGCCGCTCTTGCCTTTTGGCAGCTCTGCGCGCCCGTGCATCGAGAAAAGGCTCCTCCTCTTCGTCCTCTTCACTTATGGAAGCTTCTGGAGGTTCTGAAGGCCCTGGCTGAATCCCTGCCTCTGGCACCACATCTTCTCCAGCCTCCTCACTGTCCGACTTGAGTGCCAGCTGCACAGGCTGATGACGCAACACCACACCAGCCTCCTCGCTGTCTGAATCAGCCACCAGCCGCACAGGCCGTGTATGGGCCACAACACTTTTCCAGCATTGTCAACCACAAGAACTTGCAAATGTGTGGACTTCAACTCCCAGAATTCCCTAGTCAGCATGCCCGGAAGTTGAAGTCCACACATCTTCGAGTGGCCAAGGTTGAGAAATACAACCATACAGGTAGTCCTTGACCACAATTGAGCCCCAAATGTCTGTCGTTAAGTCAGACAGCCGTTCAGCAAGTTTTGCTCAGTTTTACGATGTTTCTTCCCACCGTTGTTAAGTGAATCACCACAGGGGTTAAGCTACTAACCCAGTCCTTAAGTGAACCTGGCTTCCCCGTTGACTTTGCTAGTCAGAAGTTCGCAAAAGGGGATCACTGTGACGGTCATAAATATGAGTCAGTTGCCTGACTGAATTTTGATCACGGGACCACGGGGATGCTGCAGAGGTCGTAAGTGTGAAAAATGGCCACGAGTCCCTGTTTTCACTGCCGTTGTAACTTGGAACGGTCACTAAATGAACTGTCGTAAGTCGAGGACTGCCCATATAAGAAATATTTCTGCTTCTCTCTCTCCATCCCTGCACAGAGTATCTGTGATTCTTGATATTTTGGAAAAAGATCGAAAACTGGGTATTTCTAACCGAGGTGAAAATATAGATTGTTTCCAACATGCTATACATTTCAAGCTGGTGATTTTCTCCTTGCCTTAGTTTGCTTTTCTCCATTGATCGCTTCTTCTTTCTACCTTTCCAGGCCTTTTGCAACATGGAAACGGATGGAGGAGGCTGGACGGTCATTCAACGCCGGATCAATGGCAGCGTCAGCTTCCAAAAAACCTGGAAAGAATATAAACAGGTTGGCGGCTGGTGTTTTCCAGTTACCATAGCTAGGTCCAGACATGGATGGGATAGAGATAGAGATAGAGATAGAGATAGAGATAGAGATAGAGATAGAGATAGAGATAGAGATAGAGATAGAGATAGAGATAGAGATAGGATAGAAAATATAGAATGGAATGGAATGGAATGGAATGGAATGGAATGGAATGGAATGGAATAGAATAGAATAGAATAGAATAGAATAGAATAGAATAGAATAGAATAGAATAGAATAGAATAGAGTAGAAAGAATAGAATGGAATAGAGTAGAGTAGAGTAGAATAAGAGTAGAGTAGAGTAAAGGAATAGAATAGAATAGAATAGAATAGAATAGAATAGAATAGAATAGAATAGAATAGAAAATAGAATAGAATAGAATAGAATAGAAAATAGAATAGAATAGAATAAGAGTAGAGTAGAAAGAATAGAATGGAATAGAGTAGAGTAGAGTAGAATAAGAGTAGAGTAGAGTAAAGGAATAGAATAGAATAGAATAGAATAGAATAGAATAGAATAGAATAGAATAGAATAGAATAGAATAGAATAGAATAGAATAGAATAGAATAAGAGTAGAGTAGAAAGAATAGAATGGAATAGAGTAGAGTAAATAAGAGTAGAGTAGAGTAAAGGAATAGAATAGAATAAGAGTAAAGTAGAATAGAATAGAATAGAATAGAATAGAATAGAAAATAGAATAGAATAGAATAGAATAGAATAAGAGTAAAGTAAAGTAAAGTAGAATAGAATAGAATAGAATAGAATAGAATAGAATAGAATAGAATAGAATAGAATAGAATAGAAAATAGAATAGAATAGAATAAGAGTAGAATAGAAAGAATAGAATGGAATAGAGTAGAATAGAGTAGAATAAGAGTAGAGTAGAGTAAAGGAATAGAATAGAATAGAATAGAATAGAATAGAATAGAATAGAATAGAATAGAATAGAATAGAATAGAATAGAATAGAATAGAAAATAGAATAGAATAGAATAGAATAAGAGTAGAGTAGAAAGAATAGAATGGAATAGAGTAGAGTAGAGTAGAATAAGAGTAGAGTAGAGTAAAGGAATAGAATAGAATAGAATAGAATAGAATAGAATAGAATAGAATAGAATAGAATAGAATAGAAAATAGAATAGAATAGAATAGAATAGAAAATAGAATAGAATAAGAGTAGAGTAGAAAGAATAGAATGGAATAGAGTAGAGTAGAGTAGAATAAGAGTAGAGTAGAGTAAAGGAATAGAATAGAATAGAATAGAATAGAATAGAATAGAATAGAATAGAGTAGAATAGAATAAGAGTAGAGTAGAAAGAATAGAATGGAATAGAGTAGAGTAGAGTAGAATAAGAGTAGAGTAAAGGAATAGAATAGAATAAGAGTAAAGTAGAATAGAATAGAATAGAATAGAATAGAATAGAAAATAGAATAGAATAGAATAGAATAGAATAGAATAGAATAGAATAGAATAAGAGTAAAGTAAAGTAGAATAGAATAGAATAGAATAGAATAGAATAGAATAGAATAGAATAGAATAGAATAGAATAGAATAGAAAATAGAATAGAATAGAATAAGAGTAGAATAGAAAGAATAGAATGGAATAGAGTAGAATAGAGTAGAATAAGAGTAGAGTAGAGTAAAGGAATAGAATAGAATAGAATAGAATAGAATAGAATAGAATAGAATAGAATAGAATAGAATAGAATAGCTTTATTGTCACTTTACATACACTACATAACGATGACTAAATAAATAAATAAATAAATACATAAATAATAAATAAATAAATAAATAAATAAAAAATATTGTGTGTACACACACACACACACACACACAGAGTTCTTGGAAGAAATACCCTCCTTGAAAACCAAACGTTAGGGAAACTTACTCTAAAAGTAAGGGAAGGGGTGTAGGAGGACCACCACTCAAGCATGAGCCGGCCGTGGGCTGCAGCTGCCAAGAGAGCCAAGGCCATCCTAGGCTGCATCAACCGAGGGGCGGCATCCGTTGTCGGGGTTTAGGGGGGGACCCGAGAGCATCTCCCCATCCTTGAGGTGCTGTCCCAGAGAAGAGGGAATGGATTTATTCTCCAAAGCAGCTGAAGGCAGGAGAAGAAGCGATGGGGGGATCGGAGGGAAAGCCAACCTGGAAATAAGGAGGAATTTCCTGACAGGGAGAAGAGTTCCTCAGTGGGACAGCTGGCCTCCCACATATGTGGGTGCTCCATCACTGGCGGTTTTCAAGAAAAGACTATCACCTTCCTTTCCTACCTACCTATCTTCCTTCCTTCCTTCCTTCCTTCCTTCCTTCCCTCTTCCTTCCTCCCTCCCTCCCTTCCACCATCCATGTTCCTCCCTCCCCTTTCCACTTCCTTCCTTCCCTTTCCTTCCCTCTCTCCCCTTCTTTCCCTCCCCCTCCCCCTTGCCTTCCTTCCCGCTTTCCTTCCTTTCTCCCTCCTTCCCTCCTTGCTTCCCCCTCCCTTCTCTCTTCCCCCTTCTTTCCTTCCTACCTCTCTCCCCTTCCTTGCTTCCCTCTCTGCTTTCACTCCCTCTCTCCCCTTCTTTTTCCCCATCCTCCCTCCCCTACTTTCCTTCCCTTCTTCCTTCCTATCCTCCACCCACCCACCCACTCCTTCCTTCCTTCCTTCCTCCCTCCCTCCCTTCGCTTCCCTGCTTTCCTTCCCTCTCTCCCCTTCTTTCCCTCCCCTCCCTCTTGCCTTCCTTCCCACTTTCCTTCCTCCCTCCTTCCTTGCTTCCCTCCCTTCCTTCTCTCTTCCCCTCCTTTCCTTCCTATCTCTCTCCCCTTCCTTGCTTCCCTCTCTGCTTCTACTCCCTCTCTCCCCTTCTTTCCCCATCTCCCTCCCCTACCTTCCTTCCCTTCTTCCTTCCTATCCTCCACCCACCCACTCACCCCCTCCTTCCTTCCTTCCTTCCTCCCTTCCTCCCTTTGCTTCCCTCCTTTTCTTTCCTCTTTCCCCTTCTTTCCTTCCCTTCTTCCTTCCTATCCTCCACCCACCCATTCCCTTCTTCCTTCCTCCCTCCCTCCCTCCCTTTGCTTCCCTCCTTTTCTTCCCTCTCTCTCCTTCTTTCCTTCCCTTCTTCCTTCCTATCCTCCATCCACCCACCCTCTCCTCCCTCCCTCCCTCCCTCCCTCCCTCCCTCCCTCCCTCCCTCCCTCCCTCCCTTTTCTTCCCTCCTTTTCTTCCCTCTCTCCCCTCCTTTCCTTCCTGCTTCTCTCCCCTTTCTTGCTTCCCTCTCTACTTTCCCTCCCTCTGTCCTGTTTATTCCTTTCATCCTCCCTCCCTCCTTTCCTTCTCTCATCCTTCCTTCCCTCCTTTTCTTCTCCTCACCCTTCCTTCCCTCCTGCCTCCCTTTGACCGTGCCTGTGTTCCTTCTCACCCCAGGGCTTCGGGGTTGCAGCTGGAGAATATTGGCTGGGGAACGAGGCCGTCCATTATTTGACCAGCCAGGCTGCCTACACGCTACGGGTGGAGCTTCTGGACTGGGAAGGCAACCAGGCTTATGCCCAGTACGACAAAGTCCGGCTGACAGGCGAGCGCCAGCGCTACAGGTGAGGCACTTTTCCTCGTGAAAATGTTCGGAGTCTTCCTGGGTCCCAGAGCGAGCATCAGCCAGAAACAGGATGCGGCTGCAAACAAGACAGATCTAAACTTTGAGCCACGGTGGCGCAGTGGTTAGAGTGCAGTACTGCAGGCTACTTCTGCTGACTGCCTGCTGCCTGTAATTTGGCAGATCAAATCTCACCAGGCTCAAGGTTGACTCAGCCTTCCGTCCTTCCGAGGTGGGTAAAATGAGGACCCGGATTGCTGGGGGGCAAGAGGCTGACTGTAAACCACTTAGAGAGAGCTGGAAAGCACTCTGAAGCAGGATATAAGTCTAAGTGCTATTCCTTCCTTCCTTCCTTCCTTCCTTCCTTCCCTCCCTCCCTCCCTCCCTCCCTCCCTCCCTCCCTCCCTCCCTCCCAGTGGTTAGAATGCAGTATTGCAGGCTAACTCTGCCCACTGCCAGCAGTTCAATCCTGACTGAGTGGCTCAAGGTTGACTCAGCCTTCCATCCTTCCGAGGTCGGTAAAATGAGGATCCGGATTGTTGGGAGGGGTGATACGCTGACTCTGTAAGCCACTTAGAGAGGGCTGTAAAGCATTGTAAAGTGGTATATAAGTCTAACTGCTATTCCTTCCTTCCTTCCTTCCTTCCTTCCTTCCTTCCTTCCTTCCTTCCTTCCTTCCTTCCTTCCTTCCCTCCCTCCCTCCCTCCCTCCCTCCCTCCCAGTGGTTAGAATGCAGTATTGCAGGCTAACTCTGCCCACTGCCAGCAGTTCAATCCTGACCGACTGGCTCAAGGTCGACTCGGCCTTCCATCCTTCCGACGTCGGTAAAATGAGGACCCAGATCGTTGGGGACAAATACGCTGACTCTGTAAACCGCTTAGAGAGGGCTGGAAAGCACTGGGAAGCGGTATATAAGTGTTATGGCTATTGCAATCTTATTGAAAGTTTAGTTTCCAAAATTCAAAAGAAGGTATTTTTCGTTTCTGCTCCTGTTGCCTTCTTTGTTTTTTCAGGCTTGCTCTGAAAGGCTACAAGGGCTCGGCTGGACTCCAAAGTGCCCTGCCTCTCCAGGGGACATCCTTCAGCACTTGGGACTCCGATAACGACAACTGCATGTGTAAATGTGCCCAGATGCTCTCTGGTGGTAAGTATGCGCTAAAGAGGGGGATAAGGGGGGGAGGAATCACCCCAGAGAGAATACAGGCAGTCCTTGACTTATGACCACAATTGAGCCCAAAATTTCTCTTTTTACCCTGTTTCCCCGAAAATAAGACCCAACCAGAAAATAAGCCCTAGCATGATTTTTCAGGATCCTTGTAATATAAACCCAATGTCAACTTGCAAAGCTTTCAAGTTGCCATGAGCAGGAGGGAGGGAGAACTGAAGTGCATTCCATACATTCTTCCTGACCGCAATCAGAAGGAGGGTGTTAGGTTTCACAGCCGGCCAAAGTGGTTAATTGGAGAATGTGATTTATGACATGGCCAGAGAGGAGGGGAGAGACAGGGGCATAGGGGAACGTAAATCTACGTAGGGTCAGTCCTAACTGCATCCGAATATTGCCGGAATGGTGCTCCTAATAAATGACTATATTTCCTTTGAAGTTTGGATCATGGCACATGAATTAATTAGGGCATCTTTCGGAAACTTGACACCCTACTCCCAAAATAAGCCCTAGTTAAGATTGTCAGCCAGATGGATGCATTTAGTACCATATTTTCCCCAAAATAAGACCTAACCAGAAAATACCTACCATGATTTTTCAGGATGCTTGTAATATAAGCCCTACTCCCAAAATAAGCCCTAGTTAAGATTGTCAGACAGACAGACGCATTTAGTGCCGTATTTCCCCAAAAATAAGACCTAACTGGAAAATAATTCCTAGCATGGTTTTTCAGGATGCTCGTAATATAAGCCCAAACCCCCAAAATAAGCCCTAGTTAAGATTGTCAGCCGGATGGATGCATTTAGTACCGTATTTCCCCCAAAATAAGACCCAACCAGAAAATAAGCCCTAGCATGATTTTTCAGGATGCTTGTAATATAAGCCCTACTCCCAAAATAAGCCCTAGTTAAGATTGTCAGTCAGACAGACACATTTAGTACTGTATTTCCCCCAAAATAAGACCTAACTGGAAAATAATTCCTAGCATGATTTTTCAGGATGCTCGTAATATAAGCCTTACCCACTAAATAAACTCTAGTTAAGATTGTCAGCCAGATGGATGCATTTAATACCGTATTTCCCCCAAAATAAGACCTAACCAGAAAATCCCTAGCATGGTTTTTCAGGATGCTCGTAATATAAGCCCTACCCACTAAATAAACTCTAGTTAAGATTGTCAGCCAGATGGATGCATTTAATACTGTATTTCCCCCAAAATAAGACCTAACCAGAAAATAAGACCTAGCATGATTTTTCAGGATGCTCGTAATATAAGCCCTACCCAAAAAATAAGCCCCAGTTAAAGATCGTCAGCAGACGGAGGCGTTTAGTATTGTATTTTCTCCCAAAATAAGACCTAACCGGAAAATAAGCACTAATGCATCTTTTGGAGCAAAAATTAATATAAGACGCGGTCTTATTTTGGGGAAAACACAGTATTTATTAAGTGAGTTTCGTCCTGTTTTACAACATGATAGCCGTCTTCCAGCAGAGGTAGTCCTCAATTTACGACCTAACCAGGCTTAGGACCGGGGTAATTACGAGACCGCCTTCTGCCACCAGTAGCCTCTCACCGACCAGTACGCTCCCATAGAGAGGGTCTTCTCAGGGTGCCGTCAGCCAAACAATGTTGACTGGCGGCCCCCAGGGGGAGAGCCTTCTCTGTAGGGGCACCTGCCATCTGGAACGAGCTCCCCCCGGAGATACGGAGGATCCCGGATTTGCGCACTTTCCGCCGTGCCCTCAAAACATTCTTATTCCAGCAGGCTGGTCTGGCCTAACCTCCCTTTTAAATTGTTTTAAATTTGTTTTATAAATTGGGGTGTTTTAAATTTGTTTGTAGGCCAAAGTATTTAATGTATTTTTAAATGATTTTTTAATCGTTTGTACTATGTGTATTTTATCTCTTGGCTGTTCACCGCCCTGAGTCCTTCGGGAGTAGGGCGGTATATAAATTTAATAAACAAATAAATAATTAAATACAACCAAAATACAGCCCAAAGTGTATGTTGCTAAGTGGGACATTCATTAAGTGAGTTTTGCCCCAACCTCTTAAAAACTTCCAGTGTTGGAGCATTCACAACTTCTGGAGGCAAGACGTAATAATGGGTGAAGGTGTGATCCATGACTGACCTTTTCCAATCCTTCCATAAAACAGGCTGGTGGTTTGATGCCTGCGGTCAATCCAATTTAAACGGTATTTATTATCCGGCTCGACACAACATCCGGAAATTGAACGGAGTCCGCTGGCATTACTTCCAAGGCCCAGGATACTCATTAAAAGCCACACGGATGATGATCAGGCCTTCCGGGGTCGCGTAACAAGACTAACCAGGATGCTGTTCCTTTGAGTTCGGATTGCTCAGAATAACAGAGTCGGAAGGGACCTTGGAGGTCTTCTAGTCCAACCCCCTGCTCGAGCAGGAGACTTTACACAATTCTGGACAAATGGCGGTCAAATCTCTTCTTTGAAACCTCTAATGATGGAGCACTCACAGTTTCTGGAGGAAAATCCCTTCCACTGGTTAATTGTCCTCACTGTCAGACAATTTCTCTTTAGTTCTAGGTTGGATCTCTCTTCCATTAGCATGGGAGGACAAGAAGGAACTTCAGGGTCCATGTTGCTTTGCCCCAGGATGGAGACCTCATACCATGCAAGAAGAAAATCACATTTCAGAGCAGCAAAGAAGCTTCTGGAGGCCTCCTGCTCCCCTAAGGAAGAGAAGATAGAAGCAAGGGTGAAATGCTCCCGGTTTGGACCGGATCGCCCGATCCGGTAGTGATGATCCGGTGATTCGGAGAACCGGTAGCAAAAATACCTGCGCCCCCCCCCCGCCTATGCCCAGCTGAGCTGCACGATCATCAGAGGCTTTTTTTTTTACTTTTAAAAGCATTTTTTTTACAACCTCTTCGGCAGAAAAAATTAGCTTTTAAAAGTTAAAAAAAAAGCCTCTGATGATCTCGCGGCTCAGCTGGGATCGTCAGAGGCTTTTAAAAGCATTTTTTCTACAACCTCTTCGGCGGAAAAAATGCTTTTAAAAGTTTTTTTTAAAAAAGCCTCTGATGATCTCGCAGTTCAGCTGGGATCGTCAGAGGCTTTTAAAAGCATTTTTTCTACAATCTCTTCGGCGGAAAAAATGCTTTTAAAAGTTTTTTTAAAAAAGCCTCTGATGATCTTGCGGTTCAGCTGGGATCGTCAGAGGCTTTTAAAAGCATTTTTTTCAGCCGAAGAGGTTGTAGAAAAAATGCTTTTAAAAGTTTTTTTTAAAAAAAAAGTTGGCCATGCCCACCCAGTCACATTACCCCCCACCACCACCACCAAGCCACGCCCACAGAACTGGTAGTAACAAATTTTACATTTCACCACTGGATAGAAGTCTAATCTTCCAAATTTATTAAAAGTGACTCGTGTAATTTAAACCTTGGCCTGCGAGGAACAACCAAAAAAGAAAAAAGAAAAAAATCTAGGCAGTCACACTTATTTCTAACAGCTGGCCAGGATGGATAATGTATATATTACCGTCAATGTGTGAAATTAGGCATTTCCTAAGAATGCCCAGGAAATCTATAAGAATGCCAAAATGGGACATTTTGTATGAAATGCTTAATATGTTACGCATTTCCTAGGCGTTCCATGCAATGCCAAAAGGCAAACCTGCAAAATATAAAATGCTCCAGCTAAAATGTCAATCTAGCCTTCCTTTGTTGCAACCAATACTGATCTTTTTCTCTTGTTGTTTTCTGTAAGGAAATCCTGTATTTTATTTTGCAATTCTTCTTTCGTTTTCATATCAGTCTTTTCAGTCAAGAGTTAGGGTTAGGGCTAGGGTTAGGCTTATGGTTAGGCTAACCCTAACTTTAAATTTAACCCTAATCCCTAACCCTAACCCTAATTGTAACCCGTAACCCTAACCCTAACTTTAACCCTACCCCTAACCATAATCCTAACCCTAACCCTTTCTAACTCTTAACCCTAATCCTTAACTTTTAACCCTAACCCTAACATTTAGGACTAACCATAATTCTAATCCTAATCCTAACCCTAGCCCTTAACCGTAACCTTATCCCTAACCCTTTCTAACCATAATTGGTAACCATTAATGCTAACCCTAACCCTAACCTTGAGACTGACCTTAACCCTTGCTAACTCTTAACCCTAATCCTTAAATTTAACCCTAATCCCTAAACCTAATTCTAACTTTAACCCTAACCCTAACCTTAAACCTAACCCTAACCCTTTCTAACTCTTAACGCTAACCCTCAATTTAACCCTAACCCTAACCCTAATTGTAACCCATAACCCTAACTTTAATCTTAACCCTAAACATAATCCTAACCCTAACCCTAACCCTTTCTAGCTTTTAACCCTAATCCTTAACTTTTAACCCTAACCCTAACCCTTAAGACTAACCCTAATCCTAACCCTAACCGTAGCCCTTAACCATAACCTTATCCCTAACCCTTTCTAACCATAATCGTAACCATTAATGCTAACCCTAACCCTAACCATAATCCTAACCCTAACCTTAAGACTAACCTTAACCCTTGCTAACTCTTAACCCTAATCCTTAAATTTAACCCTAATCCCTAATCCTAATCCTAAATTTAACCCCAACTTTAAGATTAACTCTTAAACCTAACCCTTAACCCTAATCCTAACCCTAACTTTAAAACTAACCCTAATGCTTGCTAACTTTTAACCCTAACCCTTAAATTTAATCCTAATCCCTAATCCTAGTTTTAACTTTAACCCTAACCTTAACCCTAACTCTTAAACCTAACCCTTAACCCTAATCCTAACTCTAACCTTAACCCTAACCCTAATCCTAACCTTACCCTTCCTAACTCTTAACCCTGACCCTTAACTTTTAAGCCTAATCCTAGCCCTAACCCTTAACCCAAGCCCCTAATCCTAACCCTAATTCTTACCCTTAATACTTTGTCAAAGAGTTCATGTCATTCTGCATAATATCTACGTATTATATAGAGTGCCTTGGGAAAGTATATGGCATATTAAAATAACACAAACATTACCTTGCCGGAAAAGGTCACGCATTCCATCGAATTCCTAGGCATCTTACACAATGCCTGCTTTTCACACATTGTCGTTATAGTATATATTTGAAAGAGCACATATAGATTTAGCTTACATATAACAATTGGGTTTTCTATGGTTTGAGCGCCCCCTGTTGCCTGAAACTGGCTTCTCGGTTTGCAAACCATACTTTAATACAGCTAGGTAGGCGGGAGCTCACCCCATTGTGGTTTACGCCACCCAACATGGCTTAGCACAAGATATATTTTTTTAAAATTTGATTTATATGCCGCCCTTCTCCGGAGACTCAGGGCGGCTTACAATGCGCTAAGCAATAGCCTTCATCCTTTTGTATATTTTATACAAAGTCAGCTTATTGCCCCCACAACTGGGTCCTCAATTTACCTACCTTAGAAAGGATGGAAGGCTGAGTCAACCTTGAGCCTGGTGAGATTCGAACCTGCAGTAATTGCAGACAGCTGGTGTTAATCACAATGCTTTCAGTCTGCTGAGCCACCAGGCCCTCCCTCTTTCCCTCCCTCCCTCCCTTCTTTTTCTTTCTTTCTTTCTTTCCCTCCCTCCCTCCCTTCTTTCTTTCCTTCTTTCTTTTTCCTCCCTCCCTCCCTTCTTTTTCTTTCTTTTTTTCTTTCTCTCTCTCTTTCTTTCTTTCTTTTTTTTAAAATTTGATTTATATGCCGCCCTTCTCCGGAGACTCAGGGCGGCTTACAATGCGCTAAGCAATAGCCTTCATCCTTTTGTATATTTTATACAAAGTCAGCTTATTGCCCCCACAACTGGGTCCTCATTTAACCTACCTTAGAAAGGATAGAAGGCTGAGTCGACCTTGAGCCTTGGTGAGATTCGAACCTGCAGTAATTGCAGACAGCTGTTCTTAATAACAGGGTGCTTTAGATCACTGAACTACCAAGGCTCTACCAAGATTTGAAGCCGGCATACATTGAATGGGTGCAACAGGGTACGAAGGCATGAGTAAGTGTTTTAACATCGTGGGTGGTGATTCATATGAACCAGTTGTTTGATGTCGCCAAAAAAATAATAATCACAATTTGGCACATGGTCAGTTAAAATGGTCTAAGGGCCTTTAATTCAATCCGGGGGGCCCTTGGTGCTCTTTGAGCTTGGTTTTCTTACAGACGTTTCATCACCCAACTAGGTAGCATCATCAGTGCAACCATAGAAGGGAGTGAGTTTGTGCAGTGGAGTAGAAGGAAAAGGAAAAGAAGAGGAAGAGGAGGAAAAGAGGAGGAGGAGGAGGAGGAGGAGGAGGAGGAGGAAGAAGAAGAAGAAGAAGAAGAAGAAGAAGAAGAAGAAGAAGAAGAAGAAGAAGAAGAAGAAGAAGAAGAGGAGGAGGAGGAGGAGGAGGAGGAGGAGGAGGAGGAGGAGGAGGAGGAGGAGGAGGAGGAGGAGGAGGAGGAGGAGGAGGAGGAGGAGGAGGAAGAAGAAGACTGTGGGGTCCTTGAAGCTCTCTGAGCTTGGTTGTTTTCTTGTAGGCATTTCATTACCCAACTAGGTAACATAATCAGGGCTACAAGGGAGAGGAGTTTGTGGAGAGGAGCAGAAGGAAGAGGAGGCATGGAGGAGGGAGGAGGAGAATTGAGGGGTCTTTGCTGCTCTCTGAGCTTGGTTGTTTTCTTGAAGACATTTTGTTGCCAAACTAGGTAACATCATCAGGGCTAAAAGAGAGGTGAGGTTTGTGTAGTGGAGCAGAAGGAAGAGGATTCATGGAGGAGGAGGACTGGGGTCCTTGATGCTCTCTGAGCTGGGTTCCTTTCTTGCAGACATTTCATTACCCAACTAGATAATGTCATCAGCGCTAAAAGGAAAGGGAGTGAGGTTTGCAGAGAGGAGGAGGAGGAGGAGGAGGAAGAGGAGGAGGAGGAGGAGGAGGAGGAAGAAGACTGTGGGGTCCCTTGTGCTCTCTGAGCTTGGTTGTTTTCTCGCAGACATTTTATTACCCAACTAGGTAATCTCATCCATGCTAGAAGGGAGCTGTCTTGTTTACATACAAGTGGCTGGCCCTGTCAATCTTGGTGGGTAAAAACACAAAAGATCTCTGAATTTTGATCCCGTGGGCATGACTGATGCTGCAAATGTGGAAAACCTCTCAAAAGTCACTTCTTTTTAACACCATTCTAACTTTAAACAGTCGCTAAACTAACGGTTATAAGTGGAGGATGATCTATCCGTGGACTTCAACTCCCAGAATTCCTCAGCCAGCAGGCTGTGGAATTCTGGGAATTGAAGTCCAGACATCGTAGAGTAGCCAAGGTTGACAAACACTGCATTAAAGCCATCGATAAACCAACTTCAGCTTTTCACTAAACCCCGATTCGTAGAATGTCTGACTTCTCCAAACACTCTTGGCATGGAAACTAGAAACTTTTTTTTTCCTGATCAGAAAGGGTCTCCCCAGCTATTGTGTGACTCCCCCTGACTTATATTTTATTTTCAAATGTATAATGGGGGGCCAAATTGTGTACAACAGGCAGACAAGGTAGGACGCTTCCCCCCCTCTTCCTTCCTTCAACTGCTTTCGGTCTTCTAACCGTAGAAGAAATGTTGGAATTTGCAACCTGAAATAAACCATCTTGAAGAAATAAAGACTCACATTCTCCAAGCTTTGCCCACCGCTAATTTAACCTTCAGCTCCCATCATCCCCAGCCACTTTGGCCTAGCAGAGGACGTGGGCGCCATCTTGAGGAACGAAAGCGACAATATCTGAAGACAGAACACTTTCCAAAACGGTTGACCGAGATAACTTGGCGTGAATGTTCCATTCTGTACAGCACTTTGCACACCGATGTGTAAATAAATGTTAGCCTCTAAGTGTGATGTTTCTTCTTTAATGCATCTGAGTTGGCATGAAAAGCGGCTCCGGGGGGGGGTTAGATGTGGCAAGATTTGGGCATCCATAACAGGGGTGGGTTCTACTTACCTTTACTTCGCATCGTGCCCATGCGCGCAAAAGAAGCTTCTAAGTATGCGCAGATCCCTATGATGACATCCAGGAGCCTCCCACCGGTTTTACTACCGGTTCTAGCGAACCGGTCCGAACCAGGGGCAACCCACCACTGGTCCATAACTTCCACAACCTCTTTAGATTTGGGCACCATGAATTGACCACAATCATTTCCGAATGGCCAGTTGAGTTCGCTCTGTTCTTGTTGTAGAGAAGCGTTTGGAGAGAGAGGGCAAAAAAGAGACCAGGTTGGCATCTGCCAGCCTGTTCTGCCCCAGCTCCGGATTCCCAAGGATTGTGACACACACCAATGGTCCTTATCAAAGTTATAATGTACCAAGAATAAACAAAATCCGGCAAAGGTTGGCAACCAGCCCAGAAAACAAGATACGATAAGACACTCACTCTCCAAAATGCTCTGTAATACTTACACATTGTTTCCAGCAAGAAATTACTAACTGCGTGTGACTTAAATAGGCTAAGCGAGTGGCCAATTATCCTCAAACCTTACTCTCGAGGAGACCTCCTCCTCCTGAGTAGCTACTCCTGCCTTTTGGCAGCCCTGCGTGCTCGAGCATTGAGGAGAGGCTCCTCCACTTCACTCTCTCCACTTGAAGGAGCCTCTGGAGGTTCTGAAGGCCCTGGCTGAGTCTCTGCCTCTGGCACCACATCTTCTTCAGCCTCCTCGCTGTCCAACGCGAGCGCCGTCTGTGCCGTCTGTTGGCATGACCCCACACCAGCCTCCTCGTCGTCGGGATCAGTCACGATCCGCACAGGCGGGTCACAACACAGCCTGGGTAGCATCTGGACTCTTCTAAACTCTCTAGGCCCTCCGTAGTTAACCCTGAGCTACCCTCAGAAACTTTCTTAGTGACCTCTGGCCACAAGACGATTCACACAGCTGGGCGGTGACTGGATCATGAGAGGGGGCCTTGTTAAAAGAGATCTATCTCCATTAATCTTCACATCGTCATTTAACAACCCCATAATCCCTTGTGTGGTGGAGTCTGGGCAACTGAATGGAGCCGAGTGTTTTACTGGCCTGATGCTGTCCCTGTCGCCAGTATGGAGTTTTGTTCAGCAGATATATTCTCAATGTGAACAGAGAGAGAAATATCTGCCTCTACCTAGGATCGAACTCACAGCCTCCTGATTGTGAGGCGAGAGCGCCACCTCTAGGCCACCACACCACTCTATCTCCATTTATCTTTATATCAACACTTAATTTAGAATATACCAAAGATGAGAGAATCTGAGAACTTTAGAAAGGTTTATTAAAGAATTGCCCATAAATATTTACAGTTTCTGGAAGATTCAATCCAATCATATTTCTGCAGAGATGGAAGACAGAAAGAGAATCAAGTGGTCCCAGATTGTTTTAGGGCCGGGATCTCCAAACTTGGCTACTTTAAGACTTGTAGACTTCAACTCCCAGAATCCCCCAGCCTAACATGGAGAATTCTGGGAGTTGAAGTCCACCAGTCTTAAAGTGGCAGATATTGAGAAATACTAATTAGGGAATACCCATGATCCTTTGCTTCCCACAAAGAGGTTGCATGAGTAATGCTGGGTCTTAAAAATGAAATTAAAGGGTTGCCATGGGAATATTCGCCTCTAGGTGGCGCCAGAGGCCAGGACGATGGCAAACTGCTACTGATTTTCTGAAAGACATCAGGTGAGATCTGCCAACATTTGGCCATCTTTCAAAACTAACTTCCTGTCCATTAGGCCTCAGAATGATGGTTAAAAGGGGGGAGAGTTGTTCTCGCAAACTGTATGGGAAATATATGATCCTGCGTGCCTGTCTGAAGCAAAGAGGGCTGCGTAATGCTTTTCTTTCTTTCTTTCTTTCTTTTTTCTTTCTTTCTTTCTTTCTTTCTTTCTTTCTTTCTTTCTTTCTTTCTTTCTTTCTTCTTTCTCTCCTTCCTTCCTTCTCTCTTTAACTATCTTTCTCCCTCCCTCCTTCTTTCTTTCTTTTTCTCTCTCTCTCTCCTTCTCTCTCACCATCCTTCTTTCCTTCCTTCTCTCTCTCTCTTTCTCCCTCCCTCCCTCTTTCTTCCTTCTTTCCTTCCTTTCTTTCTTCTCTCTCTCTCTCCTTCTTTCCTTTCTTCTCTCTATCTCCCTCCCTCTCTCTTTCTTTCTTTCCTTCTTCTCTCTCACCTTCCTTCCTTTTCTTCCTTCTCTCTCTCTTTCTCACTTCCTCCCTCCCTCCCTCCCTCTTTCTTTCTTCTCTCTCACCTTCCTTCCTTCTTTCCTTTCTTCTCTCTCTATCTCCCTCCCTCCCCCTTTCTTTCTTTCTTTCTCTCTCTTTCTTCTCTCTCACCTTCCTTCTTTCCTTCCTTATCTCTCTATCTTTCTCCCTCCCCCCTTTCTTCTTTCCTTCCTTCTCTCTCTTTCCTTCCTTCTTTCCTTCCTCTCTATCTCTCTCCCTCCCCCTTTCTTTCTTTCCTTCATTCTTTCCTTCTTCTCTCTCCCCTTCCTTCCTTCCTTCCTTCTTTCCTTCCTTCTGTCTCTCTCTTTCTCCATCCCTCCCTTTTTTTCTTTCTTTCTTTCTTCCTTCTTTCTTTCTTTTTTCTTTCTTTCTTTCTTTCTTTCTTTTCTTTCTTTCTCTTTCCTATTTTCTTTCTTTATCGTCTATCTATATCTATCTATCTCTATCTATCTATCTATCTATCTATCTATCTATCTATCTATCTATCTATCTATCATCTTCCTTCCTTCCTTTCTTCCCCATTTATCTATCTATTTATAATCTGCTTATCATCTATTTTTTCCTTCCTTCCTTCCTTCCTTCCTTCCTTCCTTCTTTCCTTCCTTCTCTGTCTCTCTATCTTTCTCTCTCTCTCCCTCCCTCCCTCCCTCCCTCTTTCTTTCTTTTTTCTTTCTTTTTTCTTTCTTTCTTTCCTTCTTTCTTTCTCTTTCCTATTTTCTTTCATTCTTTATCGTCTATCTATATCTATCTATCTATCTATCTATCTATCTATCTATCTATCTATCTATCTTCCTTCCTTCCTTCCTTCCTTCCTTCCCCATTTATCTATCTATCATCTGCCTATCATCTATTTTTTCCTTCCTTCCTTCCTTCCTTCCTTCCTTCCTTCCTTCCTTCCTTCCTTCCTTCCTTCCCTCCCTCCCTCCCTCCCTCCCTCCCTCCCTCGCAAAATTGGGTTCTACTTTCTCATAAATACTTGCAGAGACGCCCATCTGCAAACAAGCAGAGCTTCAAATTTTTAACCAAAGCACCCTGAAAATCGAGGATCCTCATATTCTCCAGGGTGTACTTTTCATGGTATTTCTGTTAAAAAAATGTGACTGGATTGGGGGGGGGGCGGGGTGTCTTCTGGGTTTATATGCAACTATATACAAGAAATACAGTTCAGGCTCCATTGGCAGATCATGACTGGCTTGGAAAAGAGGCGAGTCCGGTACTTGTTCAGGAAATCCCAGAATCCTAGGCCAGATAAGGAAAAATAAAAATAATTTAAGAAAAGCACCCTGGACAAGGCAGTGATTAATTGTTCCTGAAGGGCCAAGCTGTTTTTGCTTAAGGCAGGTTCTGACAGGAGTTTTGCCGATTTTGCAGATCCCAGATGCTCTGCCCGGCGACCCATTTTAATCATCAGGAAATGCAAAGGCTTAAAATAACAGGAAACGTTTTCATCATCGCCGAGATTCTGCTGCAATCGGTCTTAGCGTGGCAAAAGAGCCTTGGTAGTACAGGGGTTTAAGGCGCCCTGTTATTAAGTTGGTTATTAAGACCAGCTGCCTGCAATTACTGCAGGGTTTGAATCTCTCCAAGGCTCAAGGTTGACTCAGCCTTCCATCCTTTCTAAGGTAGGTGAAATGAGGACCCAGTTTGTGGGGGCAATAAGCTGACTTTGTATAAATATACAAAAGGATGAAGGCTCTTGCTTAGCGCACTGTAAGCCGCCCTGAGTCTCCAGAGAAGGGCGGCATATAAATCAAATTTTTTTTTAAAAAAAGTGTAAGTTTCCTGACCTGGGTTTTAGGGGTTAACAAAGTAATAGAATAACTTCCAAGAGTTGGAAGGGACCTTTGGAGGTCTTCTAGTCCAACCCCCTGTTCAAGCATTGAACATTTCCCCTATACCATTTCAGACAGGTGGATATCCAATCTCTTCTGAAAAACCTCCAGTAATAGAGCACCTGCAACTTCTAGTGGCAAGCAGTTCCACTGGTTGAATGCTCTCACAGTCGGGAAGTTTCTCCTGAATTCTAGGTTGCTTCTCTCCTTGATTAGTTTCCACCCGTTGCTTCTTGTCCTGCCCTCAGGGGCTTTGGAGAATAGAATAGAATAGAATAGAATAGAATAGAATAGAATGGAATGGAATGGAATGGAATGGACTGGACTGGACTGGACTGGACTGGACTGGACTGGACTGGACTGGAATGGAATGGAATGGAATGGAATGGACTGGACTGGACTGGACTGGACTGGACTGGAATAGAATAGAATAGAATAGAATAGAATAGAATAGAATAGAATAGAATAGAATAGAATAGAATAGAATAGAATAGAATAGAAGCCGGAAGGGACCTTGGAGGTCTTCTAGTCTAGTCCAGCCCTCTGCTCAAGCAGGAGAATCTATACCATGTCAGACAAGGAATTGTCCAGTCAGACAAGGAATTGTCCAGCGGCCACGATTTCCGGTGGCAAGTTGTTCCACTGGTTAATTGTCCTCACTGTTAGGAAGTTTCTCCTTAATTCCAGGTTGCTTCTCTCTTTGATCAGTTTCCAACCATTATTTCTTGTCCTGCCTTCTGGTAGTTTGGAGAATAATTTGACCCCCTCTTCTTAGTGGCAGCCCCTCAAATACTGGAAGACTGCTATCATGTCCCCCCTAGTCCTTCTTTTCATTAGACTAGAATGTCCAATTCCTGCAATCCTTCTTCATGTTTTAGCCTCCAATCCCTTTTAATCATCTTTGCTGCTCTTCTCTGCATTCTTTCTAGGCAGGTCTTTCTGCCTTGAGCAGGGGGTTGGACTAGAAGACCTCTGAGTTTCCTTCTAGCCCTAGGATTCTATGGTCTATGTGAGGTCCTCGGTGTTCTTGCTGTTTGCTTGCAAATGTTTCATTGCCTAACTAGAACTGCAGGAAAAACAATGGCTACCAACCTGCCTTCCATGGAGGGAGGACCTGTATTCTGCACGAGTCAAAAAGAGGGCTGTGAAAATATCTACAGACCCCTCGCATCCTGGATATAAACTGTTTCAACTCCTACCCTCAAAACGACGCTATAGGGCACTGCACACCAGAACGACTAGACACAAGGACAGTTTTTTCCCCAACGCCATCACTCTGCTAAACAAATAATTCCCTCATCACTGTCAAACTATTCACTTAGTCTGCACTACTATTAATCTTCTCATCGTTCCTATCACCCGTCTACTTCCACTTATCACTGTATGACTGTAACCTTGTTGCTGGTATCCTTATGATTTATATTGACTGTTTTCTAATATGACTTGATTGCTTATTTGTTCCCTACGACTATCATTAAGTGTTCTACCTTCTGATTTTTCACGAATGTATTTTTTCTTTTATGTACACTGAGAGCGTATGCACCAAAGACAAATTCCTTGTGTGTCCAATCACACATGGCCAATAAAATTCTGTTCTGTTCTGTTCTGTTCTGTTCTGTTCTGTTCTGTTGTGTTCCATTCCGTTCCGTTCCATTTTTTCTATTCTATTCTATTCTATTCTATTCTATTCTATTCTATTCTATTCTATTCTATTCTATTCCATATTTTCTATTCTATTCTATTCTATTACATTCCATATTTTCTATTCTATTCTATTCTATTCTATTCTATTCTATTCTATTCTATTCTATTCTATTCCATTCCATTCCATTCCATTCCATATTTTCTATTCTATTCTATTCTATTCTATTCTATTCTATTCTATTCTATTCTATTCTATTCTATTCTATTCTATTCCATATTTTCTATTCTATTCTATTCTATTCCATTCCATATTTTCTATTCTATTCTATTCTATTCTATTCTATTCTATTCTATTCTATTCTATTCTATTCTATTCTATTCTATTCTATTCTACTCTACTCTACTCTACTCTACTCTATTCTATTCTATTCTATTCCATTCCATTCCATTCCATTCTTCCATTCCATTCCACATTTTCTATTCTATTCTATTCTATTCTATTCTATTCTATTCTATTCTATTCTATTCCATATTTTCTATTCTATTCTATTCTATTCCATTCCATATTTTCTATTCTATTCTATTCTATTCTATTCTATTCTATTCTATTCTATTCTATTTTATTCTATTCTATTCTACTCTACTCTACTCTACTCTACTCTACTCTATTCTATTCTATTCCATTCCATTCCATTCCATTCCATTCTTCCATTCCATTCCACATTTTCTATTCTATTCTATTCTATTCTATTCTATTCTATTCTATTCTATTCTATTCCATATTTTCTATTCTATTCTATTCTATTCTATTCTATTCTATTCTATTCTATTCTACTCTACTCTACTCTACTCTACTCTACTCTACTCTACTCTATTCTATTCTATTCTATTCTATTCCATTCCATTCCGTCCATTCCATTCCATTCCACATTTTCTATTCTATTCTATTCTATTCTATTCTATTCTATTCTATTCTATTCTATTCTATTCTATTCTATTCTATTCTATTCTATTCTATTCTATTCTATTCCATATTTTCTATTCTATTCTATTCTATTCTATTCTAACCCGTTGCTCAACTCAACTCTACTCATGGGAAGGGGCAGATAACAAGGGCGGAGCGAGGAGACCTCCACGAGGAGAGGGCCAAAGCTAAGGATGCTTTGGGGAGTTCAGAGCCTCCATCCCCTGCTCCAGTTTTTTTCACCTCACTGGATCCATCATCTCACCTCCATCTGGACCACGTTTGACAAAAAGTTGCCTCCGGTCCAGGCCGAGATAGCGCCTTGCCGGCTGCCTGCACCCTCTGGGGAGCCATATGGATTTTCTGCATCTGCTTCTTCTAACCCATCGCGCATCCCTGGTGGGTTGCCATAGCAACAGCCTCCCCATCCCTGCCTCCCCCACTCCCGGGCTGCGTGTGTGCAGGAGAGCCGCCTCCCAGTTTGTGGGAGGGAGAGAGGGAGGGAGGGAGGGAGGGGGCGGCGGCTGGAGAGCGAGACAAAAGAGGGGGAGGCCCTCAGCTGTTCGCCCCGCAATTACCTGCCTCAGAAACAGACAGATCATAATTGCTTTCGCATTAGCCCGGATCCCGGGCTTGTTTTCCCCCCCCACCCCCCACCCCAATCTCCCCCCTTTGCCCCAGGGGCTCTGAACAAGCAGCTGGCTGGGAGAAAGGCAGAATAAAAGAGGGGGTGAATTGGGGATGGAAGCACTAAGGTTGGCACCTGGCTGGGCAATTCCCTCCCCCCTCCCTCCCTCTCTCTCTCTCTCTCTCTCTATCTATCATCTCTTTATATCTCTCTATCATCCATCCATCTATCTATCTATCTATCTATCTATCTATCTATCTATCTATCTATCTATCATCTATCTATCCATCCATCCATCATCTATCATCCATCCATCTATCTATCTATCTATCTATCTATCTATCTATCTATCTATCTATCTATTTATCTATCATCTATCATCTATCTATATCTATCTATATCATCTATCATCTCTCTCTCTCTCTCTCTCTCATCTCTCTATATCTATCACCTATCACCTATCATCTATCGTCTATCATCTATCTATCTATCTATCTATCTATCTATCTATCTATCTATCTATCTATCTATCTATCTATCTATATCATCTATCATCTATCATTATCTATATCTATCATCTCTCTCTCTATTTATCTATCATCTATCATCTATCTATATCTATCTATATCATCTATCATCTCTCTCTCTCTCTCTCATGTCTCTATATCTATCATCTATCATCTATCCATCTATCGTCTATCATCTATCTATCTATCTATCTATCTATCTATCTATCTATCTATCTATCTATATCATCTATCATCTATCATTATCTATCTCTCTCTCTCTATCTATCATATCTCTCTATCATCTATCATCTATCTATATCATCTATCATCTATCTATCTATGTATCTATATCTATCTATCTATCTATCTATCTATATCTATATTTATATCTATCTATCTATCTATCTATCTATCTATCTCTATCATAAATTTATTGTCATCTTAAATGTACACTAATTGGCATAGTGTGTGCGTCTGTATGTTTATGAACAGAACAGAACAGAACAGAACAGAACAGAATAGAATAGAATAGAATAATAACTTTATTGTCACTTTGAATGTACACTAATCGGCATACATTAAAATGAAATTTCGTTGCAAGCAGCTCTCAAAGGGTCACTCACCACTTCCAATACAAACTACACAAGCATGACAAAAATATGAATAAATAAATAAATAAAAGATTATGCATATACCCACATGTATATTTCTAATTCTAATCTAGCTATCTATACAGCCAGTCTCTCTCTCTCTCTCTCTCTCTCTCTCCTGTTACGTCTGTGGATGTGTATGTATATCTCTCTCTTTCTCTCTCCCTTTTGATTCCATTTTTGTTTACGTATGTTTCCTTCCTATTGGATATAAATTCCACACACCCCCTCCTTTTGTTGTTTACAAGCAGGGTGTGTTTTTTTCCGCATCCTTGTTTGGATCGCTGTAATTTTTTTTTTTCACTGCATGACATTACAAACTGCCCAGAAAGTCCATAGGGACCGTCTAAATCAGTGTTTCTCAACCTTGGTAGCTTGAAGATGGGTGGACTTCAACTCCCAGAATCCCCCAGCCAGCAGCGCTGGCTGGGGGATTCTGGGAGTTGAAGTCCACCCATCTTCAAGCTACCAAGGTTGAGAAACACTGCTCTAAATAGAATAGAATAAGAGGTGGAAGGGACCTTGGAGGTCTTCTAGTCCAGCCCCCTTCTAAAGCAGAGGAATCACATCAAAATCACATCAAACTAATTTTTTTTTTTAAAGGACATTTTTGTCTTTTCCTCCATGGCGATGGTATCTTTTTAGGCGGGGTCCAAAAAAAGTGCATTTTTGGTGAGATAACAAAAAAAAGATGGCAGCATGTTTTTTTAATGTGTTTTGCATTGCCATTTTGACTTTTTTGGGGGACCCTGGCAGCCAGCAGAGACCCCTGCCCTTGCCCTGGATGGAGGGGGGGAGGGAAGAGGGGGGGGGGAAGGGAAGACAGCCAGAAGTCGCCCCAACACTCCCTCTCTTAAAGCCCCCTCCCCATGCTGCTGAGCCCCCCCCCCACTCCCAGGAGGCATAATTACTCTATGAAATCAGCATAAATTTGCAAATGAATAAACCTTACAGATTGCGCTTTCTCTTCCTGGATCTCCTAGACAGATGCTCTCTGAAAAGAGGCGTTTCCCAGAAAAGGAATCCATTTTAACATTTTATGATCTCTTATTAAATTTAGAGTCCTTTATAAACTTTAGGGCGATTTTCCCTAAATGCTGCCCTGAGTCTTCGGAGAAAGGCGGCATATAAATTGAACCAATAAATAAATAAATAAATAAATAAATAAATAAATAAATAAATAAATAAATAAATAAATAAATAAATAAATAAATAAATGAATGAATGAATGAATAAATAAATAAATAAATAAATAAATAAAAAAAAAATTGAACTAATAAATTCGGCATTTTGGTAAAACTAGGATGCTTCTTAAAAGGATAAGGGCAATCCTCTACTTATAACTGTTCCTTTTTTAGTGACGGTTCAAGAGGCCACTGAAAAAAGCGACTTACGACCGTTGCTCACACTTACGACCGTTGCTCACACTTACGACCGTTGCAGGTCAATCCAAAATTCAGACTCCTTGACTCATAGTTATGACGGTCGCAGAGTCCCTGGGGTCACGTGATCCCCTTTTGCGACCGTCTGACGAGCCAAGTCCATGGGGAAGCCGGATTCACTTAACAATGGTGGCAAGACAGGTCGTAAAATGGGGCAAAACTCACTGAACGACCGTCGCGCTTAGCAATGTAAATGTCGGGCCCAATTGTGGTCGTAAGTTGAGGAATACCCATACTTGTGACGGCCTGTTTGAACAGGAGCAGAGTCAACTCTCCGGAGACTTGACAATTGTATCAGCTATGCTTAAAAACGGACATAAACGTTCAGAGTTAGTACTAACAGCCCTTCGAGGTAGTCCCGATCAGAAAATAGATGCCGCAAAATTAGCAAAATGCAGATAGTCTTCGATTTACGGCCGCAATTGAGCCTGACATTTCCATTGCTAAGCAAAACGGTTGTTAAGTGAGTTTTCCCCTTTTATGACCTTCCTCACCACCGTTGTTAAGTGAATCACTGCAGTTGTTAAGTTAATAACATGGTTGCTAAGTGAATCCAGCTTCCCTGTTGACTTGCCTTGTCCGAAGGTCGCAAAAGGGGATCGCGAGACCCCGGGATATTGCAACCGTCATAACTATGAACCAGTTGCCAAACATCTGGATTCTGATCCTTTGGGGAATGCCGCAACGGTCGTTAAGTGTGAAAAATGTTCATCAGTCACTTTTTTCAGTGCCATTGAAACTTCAAATGGTCATTAAACGAATCGGTTGTTACATTGAGGACTGAAGAATGGCATCTTAAAAGTAACATGAATTGCGTATTCTCTCAAAATGTCAGTGCTGTTGAGACTTCGGTCACTCGTAAAACGAGGACTACCTGGAGTTTATGAAGATAGAGTGGAAATCTACTCTCTTTCTTTCTTTCTTCTCTCTCACCTTCCTTCCTTCTTTCCTTCCTTCTCTCTCTCTCTTTCTCCCTCCCTCCCTCCCTCTTTCTTTCTTTCTTTCCTTCTCTCTCTCTCTTTCTTTCTTCTCTCTCACCTTCCTTCCTTCTCTCTCTAACTTTCTCCCTCTCTCCCTCCCTCCCTCTCTTTCTTTCTTTCCTTCTTCTCTCTCTCCTTCCTTCCTTCTTTCCTTCCTCTCTATCTCTCTCCCTCCCTCTTTCTTTCTTTCTTTCTTTCCTTCTGTTCTCTCCCCTTCCTTCCTTCCTTCCTTCCTTCTCTGCCTCTCCCTCCCTCTTTCTTTCTTTCTTTCCTTCTTCTCTCTCCCCTTCCTTCCTTCTTCTTTCCTTCCTTCTCTGTCTCTCTATCTTTCTCCCTCCCTCCCTCCCTCCCTCCCTCCCTCCCTTCCTTCCTTCCTTCCTTTCTTTCTTTCTTTCTTTTTTCTTTCTTTTTCTTTTTCTTTCCTATTTTCTTTCATTCTTTATTGTCTATATCTATCTATCTATCTATCTATCTATCTATATCTATCTATCTATCTATCTATCTATCTATCTATCTATCTATCTATCTATCTATCTATCTTCCTTCCTTCCTTCCTTCCTTCCTTCCTTCCTTCCTTCCTTCCTTCCTTTCTTTCTTTCTTTCTTTCTTTCTTTCTTTCTTTCTTTTTTCTTTTTCTTTTTCTTTCCTATTTTCTTTCATTCTTTATTGTCTATATCTATCTATCTATCTATCTATCTATCTATCTATCTATCTATCTATCTATCTATCTATCTATCTATCTATCTTCCTTCCTCCCTCCCTTCCTTTCTTTCTTTCTTTCTTTCTTTCTTTCTTTCTTTCTTTCTTTTTTCTTTCTTTTTCTTTTTCTTTCCTATTTTCTTTCATTCTTTATTGTCTATATCTATCTATCTATCTATCTATCTATCTATCTATCTCTATCTATCTATCTATCTATCTATCTATCTATCTATCTTCCTTCCTTCCTTCCTTCCTTCCTTCCTTCCTTCCTTCCTTCCTTCCCCATTTATCTATCTATCGGTTGTTACATTGAGGACTGAAAAATGGCATCTTAAAAGTAACATGAATTGCGTATTCTCTCAAAATGTCAGTGCTGTTGAGACTTCGGTCACTAGTTGTAAAACGAGGACTACCTGGAGTTTATGAAGATAGGGTGGAAATCGACCTGCGACTTTCCTCCTTCGAATTTACCTCCCCAGAGACGAGCCAGGCTGAGTCTCTTACTAATACAAGTAGTCCTCGACTTATGACGAGTTTCAAATTTCCGACGTCACCTTCCCATCCTGCCGTCCTGTGACCGCGTTTCGGATGCCCGACAATCGTCCCACATTCACAGCCATTAGCAACACCCCACGGACACGCAATTTTGTTTTACAACCGTTTTTCCAGAAATTGGCAGCTCTTTCTGGTTTCCCGCAAAAATCAGCCAGAAGCGAACGATGGGTTTGTTTAACGACCGTGGCGTTCGCTTAAGGACCACCGTGTTTGTTTAATGACCGTGGCCCAAAAGGTTGTAAAACTGGATTGGTCACAGGGCGACCCATTCTACAACCCTCATTGTGTACAACCGTAATTGCGAGGTTTGATGATGGTCATATGTTGAGGACTGACTGCGATAGCGTCGCTAATTAGGAGGCAAGTCAAGATTCTGGTGAACACCTCTAAAATTGCAAAAAAACCCAAAAAAACACCCCACCCACCCAATCCTTGAAAAAGACCCAAATCAGTGATCTCTATTCAGCCATCCCTAGTCCCAGATCTGGACTGCAATACTCCACCCATCCTCTAGGGGGCTGCAAAGAGAAGATTTGCTGCCCCCTAGTGGTCGTTTAGGTTTTGTTGGGGCCCAATTATGGCAGGCTGAAACTTCAGAACCTTTCCGTGGCGCTTTTGTTATTTGCACCTACGTTTTTCCACGCCCGTTGGAAGGCGACTCCGTCACAGCCAGCCGGAGAAGCAGATGGGCTGAGACACACGCGTGTGCGCGGGCTGCCCTAAAAAGCCGGCTTCCTAACAAACACAGGCTGTCACGTTTGCAACGCTTTTGAGTCAGAAAGGTAGCCGAGTGGGAGATGAGGCTTGTCGTCACGGCTTGGGCGAACACGCAATCTGCCTTCTGTTGCCGGCCCCCCCGCCTGGGACAAGGATATCTCACAAGTTCTCACAGCCATTGGTCGGAAATGGTATCGGCTCTCCTGCTTGAAGAGGGGGCTGGACTAGATGACCTCTAAGGCCCCTTCCAACTCGGTTATTCTGTCATTCTTTAAGGGTCTCCTGCTTGAGAAGGGGGCTGGACTAGATGACCTAAAAGGCCCCTTCCAGCTCGGTTATTCTGTCATTCTTTAAGGGTCTCCTGCTTGAGAAGGGGGCTGGACTAGATGACCTCTAAGGCCCCTTCCAGCTCGGTTATTCTGTCATTCTTTAAGGGTCTCCTGCTTGAGAAGGGGGCTGGACTAGATGACCTAAAAGACCCCTTCCAACTCGGTTATTCTGTCATTCTTTAAGGGTCTCCTGCTTGAGAAGGGGGCTGGACTAGATGACCTCTAAGGCCCCTTCCAGCTCGGTTATTCTATAATTCTTTAAGGGTCTCCTGCTTGAGAAGGGGGCTGGACTAGATGACCTCTAAGGCCCCTTCCAACTCTGTCACAGCAAGTCCTCAATTTACAACAGTTGATTTAGTGACCGTTCAAAGTTACAATGGCCCTGAACAAAGTGACTTTCACACTTAACGACCGTTGTCGCATCCCCCGTGGGCCCGTGATCCAAATTCAGACCCTTGACAACATGACTCACATTTACGACGGGCGTAGCGTCCCTGGCCGGGGGTGGTGGTGTCACGTGATCCCCTTTTTTTTGCGACCTCCGGGCAAGCAAAGTCAATGGGGGGGGAAACCGGATTCACTTAAGGACCATTTTGTCAACTTAACCACTGCAGGGATTCGCTTAACGACTGTGGCCAGAAAGGTCGTACAAAGGGGCAAAAAAGTTGCTGAACAACTGTCTCACTTAGCAACCGCGTTTTGGGCTCCACGGGGGTCGTAAGTCGAGGACTACCTGTATTGTGCCCTGTTCTGTTCGGTTCTTGCAGATTCTGTTTTTTTCCTCCCCACGTGCCAGGGATGTTCCCTTCGGGGTTGAATCCCCGCCTGGCATTGGGTGGGAGCCCATAGCTTCATCTCCCCCCCCATCGCCCTTCTTCTGGGTCGCCCCCCGCCTCCCCTGCCCCCCCAAATTTCAATGGGAGCTAATCATCGCATGGTTGGTTCTGCTGAGCTGAGACGGGCAGGGCAGGGCGGAGCGATGGGCACGAGGGAGGAAAATTTTCTTTCAATTTTCTTTCTTTTTGCATTCGTTTTGGTCCCAGACTATAAAAAACCCCCTGAATCTGGATTTTAAAGGGTCCTGGATGTGGGTGTTTAAAAGCGGATTATGGCCTGAATATTTCCTTCCTTCCTCACTTCCTCCCTCCCTCCTTCCCTTCTTTTTTTCTTCCTTCCTTCCTTTCTTTCTTCTTTCTTTCTTTTCTTTCTTTCCTTCCCTTCCCTTCCAGCCTCCCTCTTTCTCTCCATTCTTCCTTCCTATCTTCCTCCCATCCTTGTTTCCTTGTTTCCTCTTTTCCTTCCTTTCTTCCTTCCTCTTTCTTTTCTTTCTTTCCTTCCCTCCCTCCCTCCCTCCCTCCATCCATTCCTTACTTTTTCCTTCCTTCCATCCTTTCTTTCTTTCCTCCCTCCCTCCATTCCTTACTTTTTCCTTCCTTCCTTTCTTCCCTCATCCATTCCTTCCTTCCTTCCTTCCTTCCTTCCTTCCTTCCTTCCTCCCTCCCTCCCTCCCTCCCTCCCTCCCTTCCCTTGTCCTTCCTTCCTTCTCTTCCTCCCTTCCCATCTCTCCTTCCTTCCTTTCTTCCCTCCCTCCCTCCCTCCTTCCCTCCATCCATTCCTTACTTTTCCCTTCTTTCCTTCCTTCCCTTGTCCTTCCTTCTCTTCCTCCCTTCCCGTCTCTCCTTCCTTCCTTTCATCCTTGTTTCCTCTTTTCCTTTCTTTCTTCCTTCCTTTTTCTTTTCTCTTTCTTTCTTCTCTTCCTTCCTTTCTTCCATCCCTTCTTCCCTCCCTATCTCCTTCTGTCCATTCCTTACTTTTCCTTTCCTTTCCTTTCCTTTCCTTTCCTTTCCTTTCCTTTCCTTTCCTTTCCTTTCCTTTCCTTTCCTTTCCATTCCTTCCTTCCTTCCTTCCTTCCTTCCTTCCTTCCTTCCTCCCTCCCTCCCTTCCTGTCTCTCTCTCCCTTTCACCCTTTCTCTCTCTTTCTTTTTTTCAACTTTCAGCTGTAACTCCAGGCTCAATTCCGCTTGTAAGTCAAAGACTACCCTGTAAATCTATTCTAATTCATTAACCCAATGATCCTTAAAAGAATATTTTCCAGATTCTTAGACCATTAAAACTGCACATCCTTCTGTGCTGGGGGGTGGGGGGGGGTCAGAGTTGACTTCCTGATCTGCAGCTCAGCCATTACCACGCACGCACACGCACACACACACACGCACACGGCTGTCCCAACCCATCAGCTTCCAGCCTGGAGTCCCATGGAATGCAATGACGCAGACGGGGCTCATGCGTGTCTTTAAATAAAAGAATTAGAGAGCGCTTCCCACGGAAAGTTTGTCTGCTTCTTGCTAAAATAAGCCCCACGGATTTTTTTCTGGAGCAAAATGATCCCCCCCGGGAAGCTAGAATTTCCTCCTTTTCTGCCTGCACTTGGAGAGCCCCCCAAAATAGTCCCCAGAGGAGCAATGGGGGTGGGGGGGGAGAGAGAGCCAGTCTGGAAATTCCCTGACACAGCCAGAAGATTTCATCGGTGGAAGAGTTGCGGATGCTCCATCACTGGGTAGCTATTTGATGGGATATAAGATCTCCTGGCTTTGGGGAAGGGGGTTGGACTAGAAGACCTCTGAGTGTTCCTTGCAACTCAATGATTGTGGGGTCCTGCGTGAGCTTGGGGCTTTTCTTGAGGACATTTCCTGACCAAACTAGGTAACGTCATCAAAGATATTACCTAATTTGGTAATGAAATGTCTTCAAGAAAAGCCCCAAGCTCAGAAAGAATCCACAGTCCTCCTCCTCCTCTCAATAACCCTACTCCCTTCCGGCACTGATGATGTTACCTAGTTGGGTCATGAAACGTCTGGAACAAAAGCACCAAGCTCAGAGGCCCTACATTCCAACTTTCTCTTTCTCTTTCTCTTTCTCCTTCTCCTCCTTTTCTTCTTCTTCTTCTTCTTCTTCTTCTTCTTCTTCTTCTTCTTCTTCTTCTTCTTCTTCTTCTTCTTCTTCCTCCTCCTCCTCCTCTCCTCCTCCTCCTCTTTCTCCCCCTTTTTCCCTCTCCTCCTTTTCCTTCTCCTTTTCCTTTTCCTCCTCCTCCTTCTCCTCCTCCTCTTCTCCTTCTCCTTCTTCTTTTCCTTTTCCTTCTCCTCCTCCTCCTCCTCCTCCTTTTCTCCTTTTCCTTTTCCTTTCCTTCTCTTCCTCCTCCTCCTCCTCTTCCTCCTCCTCCTCCTCCTCCTCCTTTTCCTCCTTTTCTCCTTCTCCTTCTCCTTCTCCCCTTCTCCTCCTCCTCCTCCTTTTCTCCTCCTCCTTTTCCTTCTCCTTCTCCTCCTCCTCCTCCTCCTCCTCCTTCTCCTTCTCCTTCTCCTTCTCCTTTTCCTTCTCCTTTTCCTTCCTCCTCCTCCTCTTCCTCCTCCTCCTCCTCCTCCTCCTTTTCCTCCTTTTCTCCTTCTCCTTTTCCTTCTCCTTTTCCTTCTCCTCCTCCTTTTCTCCTTCTCCTTCTCCTTCTCTTTCTCCCCTTCTCCTCCTCCTCCTCCTTTTCTCCTCCTCCTTTTCCTCCTCCTTCTCCTCCTCCTCCTCCTTCTCCTTCTCCTTTTCCTTCTCCTTTTCCTTCTCCTTTTCCTTCCTCCTCCTCCTCTTCCTCCTCCTCCTTCTTCTCCTTTTCCTTTTCCTTTTCTCCTTCTCCTTCTCCTCCTCCTCCTCCTTCTCCTCCTTTTCTCCTCCTCCTTCTCCTTCTCCTTTTCCTCCTCCTTCTCCTTCTCCTTCTCCTTTTCCTTCTCCTCCTCCTCCTCCTCCTCCTCCTCCTCCTCCTCCTCCCCTCTCTCTTCTAGTACTGATGATGCTATATAGCTGGGTAATTAAACAACTGCATGAAAACCACCAAGCTCAGAAAGCATGAAGGATCACCCTCCTCTTCCTCCCCCCTCCTCTTCCTCCTCCTCACCCCACACCCCTCTCTCCTCTACTGACGGTACGTAGCTGGGCAATTAAACGTCTCCAAGGAAGCAACCAAGCTGAGGGAGCCCCAAGGCCCCCACAGTCCACCCCTGAGCTGCAGACATTCCCCCTGCCAGGCCTGTGAGTCTATGAACTTCTATAATGTCCTATTTCAGCTCCAGATAGCAGCAGCGTCCGGGGTCTGCTTTTAACCCTGCAAAAGGAAGCAGCAGAAATCTCCAGGGGCTGCATAAAAGGCGACTTCAGGCCAGGCGCTTGGCCCCAAATCCCCTCCTGCAAGGAACACCACGATGCCCTGTGTAAACAGCCCAACCGTCAGTAACCGGCAGCTGCACGAAAATCATGCCAGGTTTTTGAATTTCCTCGCACACACAATCAACACACCCTCTCTGCATTTTCAGCTCAAATTCCATTTCAATAGACTTTGGCAAGCTGCATTCGCAAGACTTGGCAGCTGGGAGGAGCCTAAGAGAATGTAAGGGGGAAAAAAAAACTTCGGGAAGAGCAGGGTTGCAGGTAGTCCTTGACTTGTGACTTTTTTTTTATTTTTATTTTTTTTTTAATTTGATTTATATGCCACCCTTCTCCGGAGACTCAGGGCGGCTTACAATGCGTTAAGCAATAGCCTTCATCCTTTTGTATGTTTATACAAAGTCAGCTTATTGCTCCCACAAACCGGGTCCTCAATTTACCTACCTTAGAAAGGATGGAAGGCTGAGTCAACCTTGAGCCTTGGCGAGATTCGAACTTACTTTAATTGCAGGCAGCTGGAGTTAAATTACAATGCATTAGTCTGCTGAGCTATCCAGGCTCTTTGTGCTTATGCTCACTTAGTGACTTTACAAAGTTATGACAGATCTTCCCAGGGGTATTTGCAACCTCACAGTTCTCCTCCTCCTCCTCCTCCTCCCTGCTCCTCCACCTCCACCACCACCTCGTCCTCCTCCTCCTTTTTCCACAAACCCCACTCCCTTCTAGCACTGATGATGTTCCATAGTTGGGTCATTGAAACGTTTGCAAGAAAACCACCGAGCTCAGAGAGCACCAAGAAACCCAGTCCTCCTCTTTCTCCTCCTCTTCTTCTTCTTGTTCTTCTCCTTCTTCTTCCCCTTCCTTCTCCTCCATAACCACCACTACACCACACACCTCACGCTCTTCTAATACTGATGATGGTATATAGTTGGGTCATGAAATGTTTGCAAGAAAACTAAGTTCAGAGAACACCAAGAAACCCACAGTCTTCTTCCTCCTCCTCCTCCTCCTCTTCCTCCTCCTCCTTTTTTTCACAACTCCCAATCCCTTCTAGCACTGATGATGTTACCTACTTGGGTAATGAAATGTCTGTAAGAAAACAATCAAGCACAAAGACTAGCAAGGACCCCACAGTTGTCATCCTCCTCCTCCTCCTCCTCCTCCTCCTCCTCCTCCTCCTCCTCCTCCTCCTCCTCCTCCTCCTCCTCCTCCTCCTCCTCCTCCTCCTCCTCTTTTCCACAAACCCCTCTCCCATCTAGCACTGATGATGTTCCATAGTTGGGTCATTGAAACGTCTGCAAGAAAACCACCAAGCTCAGAGAGCACCAAGGACCCCACAGTCCTCCTCCTCTTCCTCCTCCTCCTCCTCCCCCCCTCCTCCTCCCCTTCCCTCTCTTCCTCCTCCTCCTCTTCACCCCACTCCCTTCTAGCACTGATGATGTTCCATAGTTGGGTCATTGAAATGTTTGCAAGAAAATCACCAAGCTCAGTGAGCACCAAGGACCCCACAGTCCTCCTCCTCTTCCTCCTCCTCCTCCTCCCCCTATCCTCCTCCTCTTCCATCTATTCTTCCTCCTCCTCTTTACCCCACTCCCTTCTAGCACTGATGATGTTCCATAGTTGGGTAATGAAACATCTGCAAGAAAACAGTTGAACTCAGAGAGCACCAAGGACCCAACAGTCCTCCTCTTCCTCTTCCTCTTCCTCCTCCTCCTCTCCCCTCTCGTCCTCCTCCTCCTCTTCAGCCCCCTCCCTTCTAGCACTGATGATGTTCCCTAGTTGGGTCATTGAAACGTTTGCAAGAAAACCACCGAGCTCAGAGAGCACCAAGAAACCCACGAGGGAAAGAGGGAAGAAAAAGCAAAACACGGGGAAATCCTTTCATCCACGTGGGGTGGGGCTTTCCAGGTGAGAACGTGGATCCGGCTTTGCAATTGGTTTCATCCGAGAGAGACAAGGACCTGGGGGCAAAGGGGTGGTGTGAGCCCATGGTTCCTGTTTTTGGGATGACCCGGTTGGGAACTGGCTGAGCCAGGAGGCTTAACCCGCCCGTCAAGCCTTTTTGACAGCTGGGAACGGATCCAGCAGAGCTCTTGAGCAGCACACCTCTCCCTTAAGGGATCACCACGTGGTCTCCCATCCGAGGATCAAAGGAGGCCAACCCTGCTTCGCTTCCTGAGATCAGTCAAGGTTGCTTTTAAATAATAATAATTTAAAGAAGGGGGGGGGGGAGAAACCAGAATTAAAGGGATTAAGGACAATGGGGTTGGCATCCTGCTTTCAAAAGTCACTCACCTTGTCCAAGATTGCTTTGTTCTCCCAATTTCTTCCTTTTTTTACAATTTATTTATTTATTTATTATTCGTATTTCTATGCTGCCCAACTCTCCGAGGACTCTGATACTTTGATACTCCCCTCCTCTTATACCTATTTTTATACCTTATATATACTTTATATACTCTCCCATTCCCTCTCCCTCTCCTCCCTCCCTCCCTCCCTCCATCTATCCATCCATCCTTCCTTCCTTCCATCCATCCATCCATCTCTTCATCCATCCACCCACCCATCCATCCACCCACCCACCCACGCATCCATCCATCCATCCATCCATCCTTCCTTCCTTCCATCCATCCATCCATCCATCCATCCATCCATCCATCCATCCATCCATCTCTTCATCCATCCATCCACCCATCCATCCACCCACCCACCTATGCATCCATCCATCCATCTATCCATCCATCCATCTCTTCATCCATCTATCCATCCATCCACCCACCCATGCACTCATCCATCCATCCATCCATCCATCCATCCATCCATCCATCCATCCATCCATCCATCCATCCATCCATCTTATACCCAGTTGGGCCCTCAGTGGGATAACTGGTGGGGTTCCTCCTTTGTTTGGGTTGCAATAATCCCAACGACCACCAGAGGGCAGCCTAGAGATTACAGTAATTCCAAATCTGTCCTCTATATCCACAGCGTCGCACAAACATGGCGACTTTTAAGACGGGTGGACTTCAACTCCCAGAATTCCCCTGCCCGCTTGGCTGGCTGGGGAATTCTGGGAGTTGAAGTCCACCCGTCTTAAAGGCGGCCATCTTGAGAAACCCCAGAGTAGCCCCTGTGAGAGAGATGGGTGTTACAGAGGCATCCAATTGTATCTTCTCCAAGCTCTTTTATTATTTATTTAAATTTATTCACTCCGGAGGTCCCGTGGACGGAAGATTTGACCTGCAGCTGTCCATTATTCCGACATCTGCTGTGTTGTGTCTCTCGGCCTCCCTTTTTCTGTCTGTTTGTTATGCTAGTCCTTACTTTTCCTCCCTCCCCTCTGTTCCCATCCTTCCTCTTTCTTTCTCTTCCCTGCCTTCCTTCTCCTTTTTCTGCCTTCCTTTTCTTCCTCCTCCTCCCTCTAGTCCTCAGTTCCTTCTTTCCTCCCTCCCTCCTTCACCTCTTACTTTTCCTTTCCTGTCTTCCTATTCCCTTCCTTCCCCCTCCTCACTCCCCCTTAGAATATTTCCTCCTTCCCTTCCTTCCATCCTCCCCTCCCTTTGTTCTTTCCTTTTTTCCATCCCTTTTCATTCTTTCCCTTCCTTTCCTTTCCTCTTTTGTTCCCTTCCTTTTTTTCTTTCCATCTTTCCTTCCTTCCTCTCCCTCCCTCATTTCCGTTTCTTTCCTTTCTTTCCCTTCCTTTTTCCATCCCTTTTTTATTCTTTCCCTTTCCTTTCCTCTTTTCCTTCCTTTCCTCCTTCCCTTTCTTTTGTTCCCTTCCTTCCCTTTTTTCCTTCCTTCCTTTTTTTTTTAAATTTGATTTATATGCTGCCCTTCTCTGGAGATCAGGGTGGCTTACAATGCGTTAAGCAATAGCCTTCATCCTTTTTGTATATATTTATACAAAGTCAGCTTATTGCCCCCACAATCCGGGTCCTCAATTTACCTACCTTAGAAAGGATGGAAGGCTGAGTCAACCTTGAGCCTGGCGAGATTCGAACTTACTAATTGCAGGCAGCTGGTGTTAATAACCATCTTAATAACAGGGTGCCTTAGACCACTGTACTACCAAGGCTCTTCCTTCCATCTTTCCTTCCTTCCTTTCCCTTCCTTATTTCCATTTCTCTTTCCTTTCTCTTCCTTTTTTCCCATCCCTTTCTTTTCATTCTTTCCCTTTCCTTTCCTTTGCTCTTTTCCTTCTTTTCCCCCTTCCCTCTCTCTTTTCTTCCCTTCCTTCCCTTTCTCTTTTCCTTCCTTCTTTCCCTCCCCTTCCTCTTTCTTCCTTTCTCCTTCTCATCTCCCCCCTCCCTTTCTCTACCCACTCCCTTCTCCTTCTCCCGGCCTGCCCTCCAGCAACAAGCTGCTGGATGGATCCATCTATCCAACTCTAAGGCCTCGCTCGGAGGTTGCAGATTAGCCTTCTGTCCCTCGGTAACAAGGAGTATCGGTCTCTGCTTTTACAAAAAAAAAACCCTCCCCAATTAGAGGGTGAAGGATAAGGAAGCCCCCCCTCCACCTTCCTCTCCAATTCACTCATTTCAATTTTCAGTTGCTCTGAGTCTGCTCCCCTTGGGATTGATCCACCCAACCGGGTTGAAAGAGGAAAAAAAAAAAAAAAGACACAACAGGCTGAATTTAAAAGAACAAGACTTTTAATACAAATACATTTACAAGACTTGTGTCCTCCTTCCCCCTTCCCTCCCCTTCGCAACACTTCCTCCATATTAAATCCCCAGAACAAAGGAACATCCAAATATCTAGAAAGAACAAACGAGGGAAGAAGAAAAGAAAAAAAATTATAAATAGTAGATTTTTGCAGATTCATCGTTCTTCGAATACAAGGCGAGGATCTCTGCCCACAAACACACACTCGCATGCAATACACACTTAAGTGTCTTCCCCACAGAGATAAGGGAGGGGGAGATTCTCCAGGTGGAGGAGGGGGGGGGCTCAACAGCCTTATCAAAATGTGCCCATTCCCAAATCAACCCATTTCAACGATTCTCGGCTGAACTGGGAACTCTTAACCAACATTTGGTTTTTTGTGTTTTTGTTTTTTAAATGAGAAACATCGATTAAACAATTGTTTAATTGTCCCGTGAAGTCAAACCGGTGATGTCATTGATCAAATGAGATGGCGAGACTCCGGGTGGATTTGCCCCTCATGCTAAGTTGAGGTTGTGAGAAATTAACCACCCGTTGTAAACGTGGAGTGTGAATTAAGGACATTGGATTAGGATGAGTTTGGGGGCAATTGCAAATTATGGGAAGGAGCCAGCCAGTGTGAAGCAGCCACCAAAAAAAGCCAATGCAATCCTAATCTGCATTTACAAGAGGGATCATTTCAAGAGAACGCAAAGTGTTAGTAGTACCGCTTTATCCTGCCTTATTTAAGACCACACTTGGAATATTTGCATCTAGTTCTGGTCGCCACGATATAAAATAAGATGCTGAGGCTTTGGAAAGAGTGCAGAGAAGAGCAACGAAGAGGATTAGGGGGCTGGAAGCTAAAACATATGAAGAATGATTGCAGGAATTGGGTATGTCTAATTTAATGAAAAGATGGACTAGGGGAGACATGATAGCAGTGTTCCAATATTTGAGGGGGTGCCCCAAAGAAGAATTTGGGGGTCAAGCTATTCTCCAAAGCACCTGAAGGCAGGACAAGAAACAATGGATGGAAACTAATCAAGGAGAGAAGCAACCTGGAACTAAGGAGAAATTTCCTGACAGTGAGAACAATTAGTCAGTGGAACTACTTGCCACCAGAAGTTGTAGGTGCTCCATCAATGGAGGTTTTTAAGAAGAGATTGGACAACCATTTGTCTGAACTGGTATTTGAGCAAGAGGTTGGACTAGAAGACCTCCAAGGTCCCTTCCAACTCTGTTGGTCTGAACGGAAGGATTGGTCATTGTGCTAACTCAGCCACTTCATACCCCTCAATGGTGGATTCAGACATTTTCAGAACAATTTTTTTCCCCTTCTCTTTTGAAGAAATATTTCCCTACAGAATCACTGCTCTGAACTTACGTGTCCTTGCAAACGATATCGATGTCAGATCTCAAGGTTCCTAAAACGCAGTCAGGGATGATGGGAGCTGTAGTCCCCCAGGGATGATGGGAACTGTAGTCCCCCATAAGTGGGGGGGGGGAAAACCATCTTTATTGGGAAATGAGATTTAAAAACAGAGGGGGAGGTCTTTGAAAGCTTCCAACACACGTCAAAAGGATTATGCAATGCAACGATAAACCAAATTATTTTGGAGGTGGCAAAGAGCGATTCTAGATATTTCAGAGTGCTGGGGATTAAAATTCAGCATAAGTATAGTCCTCGATTTACGACCACAATCCAGCCTAGGATTTTTGTCGCTAAACGAGACAGTTGTTAAGTGAGTTTCGCCGGGGGGGGCCTTTTACGACCTTTCTTGCCACAGATGTTAAGCGAATTGGCGCAGCTGTTAATAACATGGTCGTTAAGTGTGGTCGCAAAAGGGGATCAGGTGACACCCCCGGGACACTGCGACCTGTCATAAATACGAGTCAGTTGCCAAGCGCCTGAATTTTGACCAGGTGAAGCGACGGGGGAGGCTTCAATGGTTGCAAGCATGAAAACGGTCGTAAGTCACTTTTTTTCCAGTGCCGTTATAATGCCACACGGTCACTAAATGAAAAGGGCTGTAAGTCGAGGACTACCTGTGCCTGAAGACGTAAAATTGCATCTCCTCACAAAACGTCTGGCTTCTTCTGTCTGCTCCAGGATATAAAATCACAGGCCAAAGCAAACCGGGCTCCTGCATTGGGCACGGGGTTGGACTAGATGACCTCTTGAGGTCTCCTCCCGACCCACTTTCTAGGATTTCCCAAAACAATTTGCCTCGATTTGCTGCCTGTTAACGGGATGGGCAGCCAGCTCCTCCGAGAGAAATATTGTCCATCCGCAGGACATCTGGCAGCTGACACCATAGGGCAAGGCTGCCCGAGCAAGAGAGGAATCTCTTCCTGTCTTTTGCCACCTTCTGAACTGCCGTCCCCATTCTTGCAAAATAAGAACCCATTTTGCCCCAATTTCTATCTGCACGAGGCTTATGATGTCAAAAGAGGCAGGGTTTTTTTTTTTTCCGGAATAATGTCTGACTCCGTTTCGCTCAACAAGGATGGGTAGCGAGAGGCTGGACTAGAAGATACCCAGACACAAAGGATGCGTTCGCATACAATTGGCCAGGTTTGGCTAAAATATATCAGGCTGATTTTATGGAGCAGGGTTTTTTTTTCTCCAGAAGGGAGAAAAAAAGACAATAGATAATTGGAAGCCAAAAAAAAAAACCTCACCCCAATAAGCAAAATAAATAAAATAAAAAAATCACAAAAGCATTTTGACCAAATCTGGCACTTTCCAAGCTTGGGGGACTACAACTCCCATCATCCCCAAGCCCAGTTACAGGTTAATCCTCGATTTACGGCCAACAATGGATGGAGCCCACAATTTCACGGTTCAGTGAGTTTCGCCCCATTTTACAACCTTCTCGGCATAATCACCGCAGGTTCTTAAGCGAATCGTGCAGTCGTTAAGCCAAACCGGCTTCCTCCATTGGCTGGGAAGCGTTCGCCAACGCCAATCGGATGAGCCCAGGATGCTGCACCCGTCATCAATACAGGCCCAAATTTTTGATCGCGTGACCGCCAGGGATGCTTAAAACGGTCCAAAGCCGTATAAAAAAAAACCTTCCGTTTTTCTGTGATGTTGTAACTTTGGTCACTAAACGAAGCGCCGTAAGTCGAGGACTTGCCTGTAACCCTAAGTGGGAATTTTAGACTCTCTCTCGAACACCGACCTGCAGATGGCTACCTGTCCCTCACCTGGCCTAAGCCACGCCCACAAGCCTCCTCTTGTGGGAGTGGCCCACCAAAAACCTCTCATTTGCATACAAGGAGGTGGCATGGATTTTGCCCCGTGCTCTGCCAGGAAGCTTTTCTTGGTCGTAAGCCAAGACGTTTTTTTTTTTGCATTCTTGCACCTGCTTAACAATAAAACGTGGGGATTTTCCAGCTCTCTCCGCCTTCTATTGTTCCCTGGTGCTGTTGTTGCTTTGGCTAAAAAAATCCCCCCTTAAGACTCGAACTCGGCTCCCAGAGGCGAGGGTGTCATGCCACCCTTGGAGAGAAACCATCTTGGCTTCTGATATCATAGTCTTGGTGGGGAGTTTTCCCCCCACTCCTGAGCAATAGGTGTAAAGGAGAGGAAGCGGGGGTTAACCGGGCGATGCCGACGGCAGGACGATGCCCTGGGCATCGTGGGCAAGCTCCAAGGGCATCCCGTGATGTCACTTCCAAAACGCGATCACGTGGCACGGGACGTATAGCTGGCACTGCTATGGCACAATCAGAGTGGGGAGGACATGGCAACCTCCTTCTGTGAGGCGACTTCAATTTGGGGGGGGGGCTTTCCCTGAGAGAAAAGAAGGGAGGACGGGGGTGGGTGGGTGCCGTTTTTAAGGACACCCGCCGAGTCTCGAAATGAGGGTCCTCGAAGAGATGCCCTTCAAAAGTAATATAATCCGTGACTCCCATCATCCACAGCCACCGGAGAACGAGGCGGATTCCTCTCTTGGAAAATTTCGAATGGGTGAAGGACGTCTGAGTTATATTTATTTCAGTAAATAATAAACAATAGAAGAGTGGATTTGTACCTCAGGGATGAACGGTGGAGTCCTTGGTGCTCTCTTAGGTTGTGAGTTCTAGTCCTGCCTTAGGCCGCGCACAAAACCCACTCCCTTCTAACATTGATGATGTCGCCTAGTTGGGTGATGAGATGGTTGCAAGAAAACCATCAACCTCAGAGAGCCCCCAAGGACCCCAAAATGGCCATTGTCCCCCTCCTCCTCTCCGCAAACCCCACTCCCTTCTAGCACTGATGATGTTCCCTAGTTGGGTCACGAAACGTCTGCAAGAAAACAGCCAAGCTCAGAGAGTACCAAGGACCCCACAGTCCTCCTCCTCCTCTTTCTCCTTCTTCTTTTCCTCCCCCCTCCTCCTCTCCGCAAACCCCACTCCCTTCTAGCACTGATGATGTTCCTTAGTTGGGTCACGAAACGTCTGCAAGAAAACAGCCAAGCTCAGAGACCACCAAGGACCCGACAGTAAACAACAGCCTTATCAAGGAACCACAAAGAACACTTCCCCACCGATACAGACAGGACAAGTCACTTGTTTATAAACAGAGAGCAAAAAAACCCCCCTCCCATCTAGCAAGGATGACGTTACCAAGTTGGGTCATGAAATGTCTGCAAGCAAAACAGCCAAGCTCGGACAGCACCAAGGGCCCTACAGTGTTCTCCTCAAGCTTGGATGGGGAACAGAGTGCAAGCAATCCGTGCACGATTCCAAAACGCTCGTGGTGGAAAAGATTTGAAGGTTAATGTGACGAGTCCTGGAGACGACGAGTTGCAAACAGAAATAAAGAGCCTCGGGCAATGTTGAGGGGCTCGAACCTCGTCGTTGGAGTTCCCACCCGCCCCCCTCACCGACGGCTGCTATACGTTGGATACCTTCTGCGCCTCTTTGGCCTGTCGGAGTCCATAAAGCCACTTAATGACCCGAGCATTGCGTTCGATGATGGAGATCCCGTACGGCATGCGTTCGGCTTGCCTGTCCTCTACGGTGACGGTGCTGCGTCGGGAGTGGGTCCCCACCGAACTGCTGGTGCTGACGCTGTGGAACTTGACGGACACAATATCCGAGCTGGCTCGAGTGAACCTCTCCATCTCCATGTCTCCGACGTCCTCGGGATCCAAACCGCAATAGTTGAAGAAGCGTTCCAAGTCGGCCGTCGCCCGCGAATATCGGTCGCTCAAGTCCGATTTGGACCGGTGTAACAAGGTCTGGCGTTTGGCGCTATCGGTCCGCGGCTCTCCCCTCGGGCTTGGGCAGCTGAGAGGGGTGGCAGGCAGGTTTTTGGGGGGCGCTGGGGGAGCAGGGAGCGGAGACAGTTGGATAGCGGGGGTACCTCTGGCCGGCGACACACCGCAGGGCCGGACGTCCACTCGGCGGACGGCTACAGTGCTGGATGGCTTGGAAGACACCGAACTTTGCGAGAGTTTGCTCATGTCAGTCATGGGCTTCTTCTTAGGGGTGGAAGGGAGGTTGTCCAGATTCCGGCTATGGACCTTGGATATCCACGGGCTGTCCGAAGGGCTCAGCTCCGGTTTGGGGAAGGCAAGGGGGCTGTCGCAAAAATTGATCAAGTTATTGAGGATTTCCAAGTTGAGGGACGATTTGGCCCCACCGCCTTCTCCCCGCCGCCCCACTTGAGGGACCTTGCGGTTGGGGGTGAATATTGCCCGCCTGACCCCGGGGGTGAAGAGCGGCTGTTTGAGCAGCAATGGCCGGACGGGGTCTTGTTTGGTGGTGGCCACTTGTTGACTCTTGACGTACTTGGCTTTGTCCGCCTCCAGACGTTCCACGGCGCTGAGCTTCCGGGAGGTGCTGACCGGAGGCCGGCGAAAGTATTCGGGCCCCTTGTTGAGGATACGGAAGGGCATGGCGGAGGTGAAAGGGGCCGTGGCCGTCACGGTGCTCATGGCACGGCTGGCTTGGAGGGTCTCCACCGGCATGGCGAGCTGGCGCCGTCTGATCTCCCCCGCGAGACTTCTTGTGCGACAATCCTCAAGGGAAAGGATTCACATGCCCTGGGCTGGCTGTTGTCAAGCACTGGAGCGGTCTCTTATTGGCAGGCGGGCAGGCAGGGCAGCTTTCCCAGACAGATGACAGCCTGCGGAGAAGAGAAGGCAGAGAGATCGGCAGCTCCCAGTCACTGCTGGCAGGCAGGGCAGCTTTCCCAGACGGACGACAGCCTGCGGAGAAGAGAAGGCAGAGAGATCGGCAGCTCCCAGTCACTGCTGGCGGGCAGGGCAGCTTTCCCAGACGGATGACAGCCTGCGGAGAAGAGAAGGCAGAGAGATCGGCAGCTCCCAGTCTCTGCTGGCGGGCAGGGCAGCTTTCCCAGACGGACGACAGCCTGCGGAGAAGAGAAGGCAGAGAGATCGGCAGCTCCCAGTCTCTGCTGGAGGGCAGGGCAGCTTTCCCAGACGGACGGGCAGCCTGCGGAGAGGAGAAAGCAAAGAGATCAGGGCTCTCTCTCTCCTAGCACAGCCTCAGCTCTGCTTGCAGCTTTCCAGACGGACGGCAGCCTGCAAAGGAGAGAAAGCAGAGAGATGGGCAGCTCCCAGTCTCTGCTAGCAAGCAGGGCAGCTTTCCCAGACGGAGGGCAGCCTGCAAAGGAGAGAAGGCACGGAGATCTGAGCTCGCTCTCTCCCTCGCCTCGCCCGGGCAGCGTCCGCAAGACAAAGGCAGCAACAGCAGCTGAGCGGCGGGTTGCCTATTTCAAGGGGAAGACCCCGCCCACCCCTCTCCGCGGGGGTCCGCCCGGCCAGCCAATCAGCAGCGGCGGGGACACTTCGAATGCCAGCTCCGACCTATCACGAGGAGGCGGAGGAAGCTCCCGCGGGGGCGGGGGAGAATAGATTCAGTGAATGAAAAAGAGCCCCCCCGCGGGAGCAAGAGCGGAGAAAAAGGGAGCGAGGTTCTCCGTCTGGTCCGCCCGCCGGGGGAGGAAGAAGAGGAGGGAGGAGGGGGGATCTCCCCCTCCCCTTGCTCTTGTCCTCCTTCTGGTCCTCCTCCTCCTCCTCCTCCCTCTCTCTCCAAGCCCTGACATCACCTGCGCTCTTCCCACAATGTTACTCACCTGGAGTGCGTTCACACGAAACCCCAAACCCGCTTCCCGGTGTGTATGTGTGTTTGTGCGTGTATGGGTCATCAGGGGTCTTTCTCTCTCTCCCCCCCCATCATAAAAAAAGGAATCAACGGGATTCCCATGATCCCTGCTTAAGGCATGCTCCCCCCCCCACCCCGCTCATCATCCCGGTTTATCGACGGCGAACCTGAGTCACGCGTGTCGTGTGAACGGCCCCTTCCTCCCGCTCCATAGGGAAAGGAGCGAGGGTTCGGATGGGAATCCGCCTTCCTCCCCTTCCTCGTCCCGGGTCTGGTTTCCACACACACCCCTCCCCAAAGGCAGGAGGCGGGGAGGAAGAGACCAGATTAATAACAAAAAATGGAAGGGACTTTGGAGGTCATCTAGTCCAACCCGGGCCCTGCCCAAGCAGGAGACACTACCACGCCATTTCTGACAGATGTCAGTCCGGTCTCTTCTTGAAAGTTTAACAGATTAACAGAGTTGGAAGGGACCTTAGAGGGCATCTAGTCCAACCCGGCCCCGCCCAAGCAGGAGACACTACCACGCCATTTCTGACAGATGTCAATCTAGTCTCTTCTTGAAAGTTTAACAGATTAACAGAGTTGGAAGGGACCTTAGAGGGCATCTAGTCCAACCCGGGCCCCGCCCAAGCAGGAGACACTACCACGCCATTTCTGACAGATGTCAGTCCGGTCTCTTCTTGAAAGTTTAACAGATTAACAGAGTTGGAAGGGACCTTAGAGGGCATCTAGTCCAACCCGGGCCCCGCCCAAGCAGGAGACACTACCACGCCATTTCTGACAGATGTCAATCCAGTCTCTTCTTGAAAGTTTAACAGATTAACAGAGTTGGAAGGGACCTTAGAGGGCATCTAGTCCAACCCGGCCCCGCCCAAGCAGGAGACACTACCACGCCATTTCTGACAGATGTCAGTCCGGTCTCTTCTTGAAAGTTTAACAGATTAACAGAGTTGGAAGGGATCTTGGAGGGCATCTAGTCCAACCCGGCCCTGCCCAAGCAGGAGACTCTACCACACCATTTCTGACAGATGTCAATCCAGCCTCTTCTTGAAAGCTTTAGCCTAGATTTAACAGAGTTGGAAGGGACCTTGGAGGGCATCTAGTCCAACCCCACCTATCTACCCCCTCCAAGCAGGAGACCTTACTACAACATTTCTGGAAAGGCCACTCGCTTCTTCGTCGCCCGGCGGAGAGGTGGGGGGAGGGATTTCCACACACCCCTTCCGGATTTTGGGTTGGGAGTTGGAGCTCATTCTCAGGACGGGGGTGGGGGGTGGGAGTGGGGGAGGGAAAGGGGGCACGAAAAAGCCTTTGGGGGATGGGAGCCTCTCTTAAGAATGGATGTTCCCGTGTCTCATTTCAACGACACAGACTCTGGAGTTAGTTAGTTAGTTAGTTAGTTAGTTAGTTAGTTAGTTAGTTAGTTAGTTAGTTATTTGTTCGATTTATATATGCCGCCCTTCATACTTTTGTATATACCTGCTTAGTAGGGCTTTTGCCCCCCCCCCAAGCGGTGTTCTTTTTTTTATACAAAGTCAGCTTATTGCCCCCACAATCCGGGTCCTCATTTTACCTACCTCGGAAGGATGGAAGGCTGAGTCAACCTTGACCCTGGTGAGATTCGAACTCGCAGTAATTGCAGGCAGCTGGTAGCTATTTAACAGTGCTTTAGTCTGCTGCGCCACCAAGGCTCTTTTTTTTGAGTTGAGGCTTAGCTGGGGTTCAGTCCCCTTCATTAGGCAAAAGCTGGTCTGCGTTTTTTTATTTCGTGATATCCTGCCATTTTTAAAAGCTATTATTTAATAAATAACTCAAGGAGGCGAACAAACTAGCACTTTTTCCTCCTCCTGCTTTATCCCCATAACAACAGCAACCCTGTGGGGTAGGCTGGGCTGAGAGAGAGAGTCTGGTGGTCCCAGACCACCTAGCTGTCTTTCATGTTTAAGGCAGGATTAGAACTCGCCGTCTCCTGGTGACTGGGCCAAAAGTCACCCGGCCAGTTTCTGTGCCTATGGCACAACTAGAACTCACTGTCTCCTGGTGATTGGTTCAATGTCACTAGGCAGACTTTTGTGCCGAAGGGGGGAGCAGAATTCTTATTCTCATTCATTCCCTCGCTCTCTCTCTCTCCCTCTCTTCCCCCTCTCTTTCCCTCTCCCTCTCTCCCTTCCTCCCTCACCCCCTCTCTATCTTTCTCTCTATCATGCCTGTCTGTCTGTCTGTCTATCTCTTATCTGTTGATCTATCTATCTATCTATCTATCTATCTATCTATCTATCTATCTATCTATCTATCTATCTCATCTATCTGTCTGTTGAACTATTTATCTATCTATCTATCTATCTATCTTATTTGTTGATCTATCTATCTATCTATCTATCTATCTATCTATCTATCTATCTATCTATCTATCTATCTATCTTATCTATTGATCTATCTATCTATCTATCTATCATCTATCTATCTATCTATCTATTGATCTATCTATCTATCTATCTATCATCTATCTATCTATCTATCTATCTATCTGTTGATCTATCTATCTATTTTATCTGTTGATTTATCATCTATCTATCTATCTGTTGATCTCTCTATCTCTCTATCTCTCTATCTCTCTATCTCTCTATCTCTCTATCCATCATCTGTCCATCTATCCATCTATCCATCTATCCATCCATCCATCCACCAACCCACCCACCCACCCACCCACCCATCCATCTATCCATCCATCCATCCATCCATCCATCCATCCATCCATCCATCCATCCATCCACTGGTATATCTATATCAATCATCCGTATACCTACCTACTTATCTACCTACCTATCTCTCTCTCTCTCTACCTATATTTTAAAGTCTTGAAATAATTTTCAAATTCACGTATATTCCATGTGACTTTCTCCTCCAGAGGACCGGATGGGAATCCTTCCCTCGGGTCTTTCAGCCAATTTACCTGTTTCCTGAATTAATCCCATTTCTGCATTTCCGTAATTTATTGTGCCTTAAACGAGCACTGCAGGCTCAGCCACACATACAAAATGACAAACAGACTTAGCAGGTTGTGCAATAACAGTGTTATATCACAACTGCTGTGAATCTGCTTTTGAAATGTTTCCAGGGTTGATCAGGATTTAAATATAGTCTAATCTTGCATCGTTGTTTCTAAGGCTATTGTTTCCTTTCTATGGCTAGCAATGCTTTCTGTCCGTCACTCTTGATTGGCAAATCAGATTTCCTTGGACTTCTAAGAGAAGCAACCTTGGAACAAAAGATGCCCTAAAAGGATAGATTTTAGATACGATAAAAGAAATCTAAATATACAAGCCGGTGCTATAGAAAATCAGTGCGCAACAATGATCATCGAATCGCAGTTTCCTTCTAATACCACTTTCTAATTCTCTAATCCCATTTTTCTCAATCTTAGCCACTTTTAAGGTGAGCGGACTTCAACTCCCAGAATTCCCTAGGCAGCATGGCTGACTGGGGCATTCTGGGAATTGAAGTCCACCCATCTTAAAGGGCCCAAGGTTGAAAAATATTTGTATAGACACTGGGATAAAAATAAATACATAAAAATAAAACAAATTGCCTGTGCAGAAAATGAGTTTTTCCAGCATCCCAATGAAGCCTGTAATTTGAACCTTTTAAGGAGTTTCATTTTATAGTTTTAATATAGTTTTGTATGTTTTAACTTTCCGAATGGGAACCGCCCAGAGTTGGTCATAAAACGGGCAGCAGTATAAATGTTTCAATGAAATAAAACCATACAATCTACCCAGCCAACAGAACAACAGCCTGCTTTCGCAATATGCTTGACCTGGTTATTGGATTAACCCTTTCTCTGCGTTGACACCTTAAAAGGTTGGGAAGACGATGAGTAGGTTTTCTCAGGATATTTTTATTTCTTTACACCATCTTTGCAGAGCAGCCCCGTTCTGAGACTCTGGGTGGTGGAAAACCAGGCCGGAACAAGTGATGAATAAAAAATTAATCTTGTCTAATAATATAATATAATAATAATATGATGTGATAATATAAAATAATATAATGATATAGTACAGTTAAGTATTAGTCTAGTACTAGTATTAGTATCGTGTCATATAGTATAGTATTAGTCTAGTACTAGAATTAGTATGGTACTAGTATAGTATAGTATAGTATTAGTCTAGTACTAGTATAGTGCTAGTAAAGTATACTAGTATTAGTATAGTACTAGTATAGTATTAGTGTTAGTATAGTATAGTGTTAATAGAGAATAGTGTTAATATAGTATAGTACTAGTACAGTATAGTATTAGTATAGTTTAATACATACATATATGTATGTATATAGACATATATATATGTCTTTTTCTTTTTCGTAGGCTTTTATGTGCATATTCTTTCTAGCCAGGTTCCACCTACTTCCACTTTCTAGCCAGGTTCCACCTACGTAAGCTAAGTTGTTCCACAGCCCTAGTTCTGTGAAATCTCATTCACAAGTTTCTGGGCTTTTTGTATCCTGCTGAAAAGCAACAACTCCCAAATTGCAGCACAGAGTGTATATATATATATATATATATTCTGAGGTTTTCACGGGTGTTTGTATGTAGGTCTTTGGTTATTCGGGTTTTCTCCTGCGTAAAATTGGAAGTGTCTTGGCGACGTTTCGACGAAGTCTCATTCGTCATCTTCAGGCTGGTGTTTTTGGCTTCGTGCTTCTAGGAGCAATGTGTGATCGCAGCTGTTTCTTCCTTTTAACTGCCAGTAGGGGTGTGAACTGATTGGGTGGGAGCTTGGCTGTGTTCTGATTGGGTGGAGGTGTGTTCTGATTGGTTGGGGGCTTGGCTGTGCTCTGATTGGCTGGGGGTGTGTTCTGTTTAGGTGGGGGCTTGGTTGTGCTTGGGTTAGTCTGAGTTGCAGGGGGATATTTGAGCTGGTGAGCTATGTTGCTGTTGAAACAGCTGCGATCACACATTGCTCCTAGAAGCACGAAGCCGAAAACATCAGCCTGAAGATGACGAATGAGACTTCGTCGAAACGTCGCCAAGACACTTCCAATTTTACGTGGGAGAAGACCCGAATAACCAAAGACCTACATAGATATATATCACGATACTAATACTATACTATACTAGTACTATACTATACTAGTGTATGTATGTATGTATATTTGTTTTCATAGATTTTCACTGGTATAGGTATGCAAGTCTTGGCGTATTTGGGTCTTTTCCTGTGTAAGATTGAGAATATCTTGGGACCTCATCGAAACATCTCCAAGATACTCTCAGTCTTACACGGGAAAAGACCAGAATACACCAAGACTTGCTGGATCTTTTCCCGTTTAAGACTGAGAGTATATATATATATAGTCGAGAACGATCTGTAAAATAAAATAAATCAAACAAAACAAAATAAAATAAAATTAATAAAAGCATAAAATGCCCTTCCTTCCTTCCCTTTTTTCCTCTCTCTCTCTCTCTCTCTGTCTTCCTTCCTTCCTTCCTTCTTTCTTTTTTCTTTCTTTCTTTTCTCTCTCTCCCTTTCTTTCTTTCCTTCTTTCTTTCTTCTTCCCTCCCCCTCTTCTTTCTTTTTCCTCCTTCCTTCCTTTCTTTTTCTTCCTCCCTCCCTCCCTTCTTCATGCCTACCCTTCCTTCCTTCCTTCCTTCCTTCCTTCCTTCCTTCCTTCCTTCCTTCCTCCCTCCCTCCCTCCCTCCCTCCCTCCCTCCCTCCCTCCCTCCCTCAAGATCAACACCTACAGTCAATCAGATCAAACAAGGCATTCTAGCAAATATCTGGTTTTCCTGCTGCCGTGTGAAATGCAGAGCTTTTTCAGGCTGGGCGAAATTCGGCAAGGTGGCACAACTAAGGGTATGAAAGCAACCCTCTGCAACTCATTCCTTCCTCCCTCTCTCTCTCCTGGCTTTTCCCACAGCCTCAGGTAGACTGCACTGCTCCATGGAGGCTCCCTTTCACAATTCCGCAGGCAGAAATCTGCCTAAAATCCATCCCCTTTCGGAGAAGAGCTGGAGAAGAAAGGAGTAGGGAAAAAAATATGAAAGAGGAAAGCAGAAAAAGAGCAGCCTGAGAAAAAATTGGGCAAAACGTAAGAATAAATTTGGGGGGTGGGGGGGGAAGACCCCAAAGTTTCCATCATCACCCCATTTTGCAAAACCGAAGAATTGTGTCGGCTTTGTCGCGTAAATATGGACTTCCAGAAAAGGAGGAGTTGTGTTAAATGCTAAGCCTTTGTTTAGAGTGATTTCTTTTCTTTTCCAGACAAAAAAACCTGAAGCATCGTTGGGCGATGAAACGTGAGCTGAATAATAAGAATTAAAAGTAGAAGCCCATCCCTTGAAAGAGGAGAGAATTCAGCACAGAAAAAGGCCATCTCCCGCCTTCAAGGGATGGACCCACAAAGGGTTGTGTGTCTTTTTGACCCTAGAATGCTGTTTTTTCAGCCAAAACTCTGCAGAAGTATCTCCAGTTTAATGCTTTTAAGAGTGTTTTTCAACCTTGGTCCCTTTAAGAGGGGTGGACTTCAACTCCCAGAATTCCCCAGCCAGCCATGCAGCGTTTGCCTTGGAATTCTGGGAGTTGTAGTTTTCCTCCTCCGGTAAAAGCTGTTTTTCAACCTGTGTCCCTTTAAGAAGGGTGGACTTCAACTCCCAGAATGCCCCAGTCAGCCATGCTGCCGAGGGAATTCTGGGAGTTGAAGTCCGCTCACCTTAAAAGTGTCCAAGATTGAGAAAAATGGGATTAGAGAATTAGAAAATGGTATTAGAAGGAAACTGCGATTCAATGATCATTGTTGTGCTCTGATTTTCTATAACACCGGCTTGTATATTTAGATTTCTTTTATCGTATCTAAAATCTATCCTTTTTAGGGCATCTTTCGTTCCAAGGTTGCTTCTCTTAGAAATCCAAGGAAATCTGATTTGCCAATCAAGAGTGACGGACAAAAAGCACTCCTAGCCATAGAAAGGAAACAATAGCCTTAGAAACAACAATGCAAGATTAGACTATATTTAAATCCTGTTCAACCCTGGAAACATTTCAAAAGCAGATTCACAGCAGTTGTGATATAATGGTGTTATTGCACAACCTGCTAAGTCTGTTTGTCATTTTGTGTGTGTGGCTGAGCCTGCAGTGCTCGTTTAAGGCACAATAAATTACGGAAATGCAGAAATGGGATTAATTCAGGAAACAGGTGAGTTGGCTGAAAGACCCGAGGGAAGGATTCCCATCCGGTCCTCTGGAGGAGAAAGCCACATGGAATATATGTGAATTTGAATATTATTTCAAGACTTTAAAATATAGGTAGAGAGAGAGAGAGAGATAGGTAGGTAGGTAGGTAGATAAGTAGGTAGGTAGTAGGTATATAGATGATAGATGGATGGATGGATGGATGGATGGATGGATGGATGGATGGATACATACATACATACATACATACATACATACATACATACATACATACATATATAGGAGATAGATAGGAGATGGATGGATGGATGGATGGATGGATACATACATACATAGATAGATAGATGGATGGATAGATACATACATACATAGGAAATAGATAGAAGATAGATAGATAGATATAGATAGATAGATAGATACATACATACATACATAAGAGATAGATAGATAGGAGATGGATGGATGGATGGATAGATATATACATAGATAAATAGATGGATGGATGGATGGATGGATGGATGGATGGATACATACATATATAGGAGATAGATAGATAGAAGATAGATAGATAGATAGATAGATAGATAGATAGATACATACATACATACATACATACATACATACATACATATATAGGAGATAGATAGGAGATGGATGGATGGATGGATGGATGGATAGATACATACATACATAGATAGATGGATGGATAGATACATACATACATAGGAAATAGATAGAAGATAGATAGATAGATATAGATAGATAGATACATACATACATACATACATAAGAGATAGATAGATAGGAGATGGATGGATGGATGGATAGATATATACATAGATAAATAGATGGATGGATGGATGGATGGATGGATGGATGGATGGATGGATGGATACATACATATATAGGAGATAGATAGATAGAAGATAGATAGATAGATAGATAGATAGATAGATAGATAGATAGATACATACATACATACATACATACATACATACATACATAGGAGATAGATAGATAGGAGATAGATGGATGGATGGATGGATAGATATATGGATGGATGGATGGATGGATGGATGGATGGATGGATACATACATAGGAGATAGATAGATAGGAGATGGATGGATGGATAGATCGATAGATCGATAGATAGATAGATAGATAGATAGATAGATAGATAGATAGATAGATAGATACATACGAGATAGATAGATAGGAGATGGATGGATGGATGGATGGATGGATGGATGGATAGATAGATAGATAGATAGATAGATAGATAGGTAGGTAGGTAGATACTTCAGGGGTGGACTTCAACTCCCAGAATTCCAAGGCAAAAGCTGGGCTGGGCTTTTTAAAAAAATTAATTTTCTTGATCCCATGGATGTCCTGCCAAATCTCTCTTCTAGCGCCGATGCATCTGGAAAGCATCAGGAAGGAACGTTGGCCTTGATCGGCAGGGTCAGGATTCAAATTTGATCTGGACTATAAATAACCCTAAGAACCTGTCCAATCACTTTTTGTCCCTCAAAGCTCCCATGCCGGGTGGTTGGGAGGATTTAAAAAATGCAGGGGGGGGGGGATCAACGGGCCATGTATAAAAAGAGGATAATAAAATAACAACGCAACTTAAGTCAAGGCGATGATTTATGCCTTCCTTTCCTCCCTCCTTCCTTCCTTTTCTCCCTCCCTCCCTTCTTTTCCCCATTACTCCCTTCCATCCATCCATCCATCCATCCATCCATCCATCTATCCATCCATCCATCTCCCTCCCTTCTTTCCTTCCTTCCTCCTTTCCTTCCGTCCACCTCCCTTCCTCCCTCCCTCCCTCCCATCTTTCTCCCTCCATTCCCTGCCTTCCTTTGTTCCTTCCTTCATTTTTTCTTCTTTTTCTTTCCTTCCTTCCTTTCCTTCCTCCCTCCCTCCCTTCTTTGCTTCCCATCCATCTCCCTCTTTTCTTTCTATCTTCCCTCCCTCCTCCTTCCTCCCTCCCTCCCTTCTTTTCTCCATTACTCCCTTCCTTCCTTCCATCCATCCATCCATCCATCCATCTCCCTTCTTTCTTTCCTTCCTTCCTGCTTTCCTTCCGTCCACCTCCCTCCCTTCCTCCCTCCCTCCCATCTTTCTCCCTCCATTCCCTGCCTTCCTTCGTTCCTTTCTTCATTTTTTCTTCTTTTTCTTTCCTTCCTTCCTTTCCTTCCTTCCTCCCTCCCTCCCTTCTTTGCTTCCCATCCATCTCCCTCTTTTCTTTCTATCCATCTTCCCTCCCTCCCTCATCCCTTCCTTCTTTCTTTTCCTCCCTTCCTTCCTCCCTCCCGTCTTTCTTTTCCTTCCTTCCTCCCTCACTCCCTTCTTTGCTTCCCATCCAACTCCCTCTTTTCTTTTTATCCATCTTCCCTCCCTCCTCCCTCCCTTCTTCCTTTTCCTTCTTTCCTTCCTCCTTCCCTTCTTTGCTTCCCATCCATCTCACTCTTTTTTTCTTATCCCTCCCTCCTCTCTCCTTCCCTCCCTTCTTCCTTTTCCTTCCTTCCTCCCTCCCTCCCTCCCTCCCTCTCTTTCCGCCTTTCCTCCCTCCCTCCTGCCATCCATCTCTTTCCCTTCATTGCTTCTTGTATGCTTTGAACACCCATCACTTGGAAAAAGATGAAGGGGCACACCCATTGTAACTTTTGCACCTGGGTGAATTGGCATCTGGCTAATGGCTCAGCCACGAATCCTTGACAAGACCTCCAGGCTACAACTTGGCACCCCAGAGAACTGCTACTAGTTACTACCTCAATGCACCAAGGAGCAAACTCCGTGTAATAGCATCGAAGAGGCCTGGGGCTGGATCAGGCCTTCAGCCCATCTAGTCTGGAGTTCTGAACCATCCAGGGGCCGGGTGGAAATCCTGGGCATAGGATACAGGTTACAGAATAATGGAGTTGGAAGGGACCTTGTAGGTCATCTAGTCCAACCCTCTGCCCAAGCAGGAGACCCGAGACCAGTGTTTCTCGATCTTGGTAGCTTGAAGATGGGTGGACTTCAACTCCCAGAATCCCCCAGCCAGCAGCGCTTTTTCTTTCTTTCTTCCTTCCTTCCTTGCTTGCTTTCCTTGCTTTCCTTCCTTCTTTCCTCTTTCTCTCCCTCCTTCCCTCTTTCCTTTCCTTTCCTTCCTTCCTTTCTTCCTTCCTTGCTTTCCTTCCTTCTTTCCTCCTTCTCTCTCTCCCTCCCTCCTTCCTTCTCTCCTTCCCTTTCTTTCTTTCCTTCTTTCTTTCTCTCCCTCGCATTCCTTCTTTCTTTCCTCCTTCCTCCCTCCCCTTCCTTCCTTCCTCCTTCCCTCCCTCCCTCCCTTTTTCTTTCTTCCTTCCTTCCTTGCTTTCCTTCCTTCTTTCCTCCTTCTCTCCCTCCCTCCTTCCTTCTCTCCTTCCATTTATTTATTTATTTATTTATTTATTTAATTAATTAATTAATTAATTTTTATACCGCCCTTCTCCCGAAGGACTCAGGGCGGTGAACAGATAAAATAACATACATATAAAATGTGAATATAAGATGATTAAGCCAATTTGGTTCATTGGTTAAGAATCTTCAGCAACCTTCTCTTTCTTTCTTTCTTTCTTTCTTTCTTTCTTTCTTTCTTTCTCTCTTTTCCTTCTTTCCTACTTTTCTTTTTTCCTCCCTCCCTCCCTCTCCCTTTCTTTCTTTCTTTCTTTCTTTCTTTCCTTCCTTCCTTCCTTCCTCCCTTCCTCCCTCCTCCTTCCTTCCTTCCCTTCCCTTCCCCTCCTCTCCTTTCCTCTCCCCTCCCCTCCCATTCCCTTTCCTTCCTTTTCTCTTTCCTTTTCTTGTTTTCTTGTTTTCTTTCTTTCTTTTTCTTTCTTTCTTTCTCTCTCTCTCTTTTCCTTCCTTCCTTCCTTCTTTTCTTTCTTTCTTTCTTTTCCCTCCCTCCCTCCCTCTTTCTTTCTTTTTTTCTTTCTTTCTCTTTCCTTCCTTCCTCCCTCTTCCTTCCTTCCCTTCCCTTCTCCCCTCCTCTTCCTTTCCTTTCCTGTCCTCTTTCCTTTCTTTTTTTTTCTTTCTTTTTGCATTAAAAAAAAGGACCCCGGGGCTGCTAGGGCAATGCAAACACCTTTGCCCGTTCAGCCTGGCATAAACTGAGGACTTCAACGGAGGAAGAATGTGCCCCAGTCATCAGTTCAAGAGTTAGAAAAGGCAGCCAGTGAAACGGCCTCGGGGGCAGCGGGAGAAACACGTAGGCACATTGCCATCTTCCACCCCGACAGTCGAACGGAGTCGGGAAGTGTTTACGCCAGGTCACGCCACACTGGCTGAATCATTCCCACAAGCCTGGGTTTAGGATCCGCCCGGCCCTTGACTGGGCTGGTGGGAAACTGAGTCAGCTGAATCACCCCTGGAATTCTGACAGCCTAGGAGTTAGAAAAGAGTATTTGTAGCTCAGGATTGAATGCTGGTGGGGTCCTTGGTGCTCTCAGAGGTGGGTTGGAGACGTTTCATGACCCAACTAGGTAGCATCATCAGTGCTAGCTAGAAGGGAGTGGGGTTTGGGGGAGGGAGGTGGAGGTGGAAGTGGAGGAGGAAGGAGGAGGAGGAAGAGGAAGAAGAAGAAGAGGAGGAAGTGGAGGAGGAGGAAGAGGAAGAAGAGAAGAGGAAGAGGAGGAGGAGAAAGAAGAAGAGGCGGAAGAGGAGGAAGAGGAAGAAGAAGAAGAAGAGAAGAGGAGGAGGAAGAAGAAGAGGAGGAGGCGGAAGGAGGAGGAGGAGGAAGAAGAAGAAGAAGAAGAGAGGAGGAGGAAGAGGAAGAGGAAGAAGAGGAGGAGGAAGAAGAAGAGGAGGAGGAAGAAGAGGAGGCGGAAGGAGGAGGAGGAGGAAGAAGGAGAAGGAGAAGAGGAGGAGGAGGAGGAAGAGAGGAAGAAGAAGAGGAGGAGGAAGAGGAGGAAGAGGAAGAAGAGAAGAGGAAGAGGAGGAGGAGGAAGAAGAAGAGGCGGAAGGAGGAGGAGGAGGAGGAAGAAGAAGAAGAGAAGAGGAGAAGGAAGAAGAAGAGGAGGAGGAAGAAGAAGAAGAAGAAGAAGAAGAAGAAGAAGAAGAAGAAGAAGAAGAGGAAGAAGAAGAAGAAGAAGAAGAAGAAGAAGAAGGAAGAAGAAGAAGAAGAAGAAGAAGAAGAAGAAGAAGAAGAAAAAAACAATTATGGGCTCCTTGGTGCTCTCTGTGCTTGTCTGCTTTCTTACAGACATTTCATAACCCAATTAGGTAACAGCATCAGTGCTAGAAGGGAGTGGGGTTTGGTTTCTGCTATCTGCTTATATGCAAGTCGCTTTCCCTGTTAGTGTTGGTAAAAGTATCAAGGAACTACCAACTTAGACAAACAAGTTAACAGTAAACAATGGCCTAATCGAGGAACTACCAAGAACACTCCCACCCACACTGACAGGCCAGGGCAAGCCACTGTATATAAACAGACAGCAAACCTACTGCCTTGTAGCACTGATAATGTTACCTAGTTGGGTCATGAAACGTCTGCAAAAAATTCCACAAAAACCAGCCAAGCTCAGAGAGCACCACAGTCTCACAGTCCTCCTCCTCCTCCTCCTCCTCCTCCTCCTCCTCCTCCTCCTCCTCCTCCTTTTCTCTTTCTTCTCTTCTCTTTCTTCTCTTCTCTTCTCTTTCTTCTCTTTCTTCTTTTCTTTTCTCTTTCTTCTCTTTCTTCTCTTCTCTTCTCTTCTCTTCTCTTCTCTTCTCTTCTCTTCTCTTCTCTTCTCTTCCACAACCCCCCACCACCCTTCTAGCACTGATGACGTTACCTAATTGGGTCATGAAACGTCTTCAGGAAAACAACCAAGCTCAGAGAGAACCAAAAACCCCACAGTCCTCCTCCTCCTCCTCCTCCGTGCAGAAACCCCACTCCCTTCTCGCACTGATGATGTTACCTAGTTGGGTCATGAAACCTCGACAGCAAAACAACCGAGGCTCAATCACCAAGGATCTCACAGCGTAAATCTGCGGCGCCTGGACTCCAACACCCATGACCTCCACTCTGGCTGGAGTCCTTGAACCCCCATCCCCAGTGTGGGGAGGGAGGGGTGACCTGTCATCTATTTTTCAAGCATTGTTCTGCCCCAGCTCCGGATTTCCGAGGATATTGACACCCACCAATGGTCCTTATCAAATTTATTAAGTAGCAAGAATAAACAAGACCGGCAAAGGTTGGCAACCAGCCCAGAAAACAAGATACGATAAGACTCTGCTCTGATGATAATTACAAGTTGTTTCCAGCAAGAAACTTACTAACGGCGGGTGACTTAAATAGGCGAAGGGAGTGGCCAATTATCCTCAAACCTTACTCTCGAGTGGACCTCCTCCTCCTCCTGAGTACCACTCCTGCCTTTTGGCAGCCCTGCGTGCCCAAGCATTGAGGAGAGGCTCCTCCACTTCGCTCTCTCCACTTGAAGGAGCCTCTGGAGGTTCTGAAGGCCCTGGCTGAGTCTCTGCCTCTGGCACCACATCCTCTTCAGCCTCCTCGCTGTCCGACGCGAGCGCCGGCTGCGCAGGCTGCTGGCGTGACACCACACCAGCCTCCTCCTCGTCGGGATCAGCCACGATCCACGCAGGCCGCTGGCGGGCCACAACAAGCACGGGATCCCACAAACATATTTCAAGAGGAAGAGGCGAACACTGCTTGTTCCCAGAAATTTGGATTTCACACCCCCAGCGCCATATGTGTGTTCCTTCGGAAATCTGAACAGCATCTGATTTGTGTTATTACTCACCCCCTTATAGAAATCCTAGCGATAAAGTCAGTAGAACAGACGCCTGATGACGTCAATCTCAAACACTGACGCAGTTTGTGACTGTAGGCAACATGCAGGGGGGTTTCAAATCTTTGCCACATGCCCACTAGCATTTAATACGGGTAGTCCTCGACGTACGACCACAATGGAGCCCAAGTCGCTAAGCGTGACCTCGGTCAAGTGAATTGCGCCCCGTGGTACGCCTTTTCTTGCCACGCTTGCTAAGCGAATCGCCGCCGTCGTTTAATTAGTCACACGGTCATTAAGTGGATCTAGGCTTGACTCGGCTTGCCAGAAGGTCGCCGAAAGGGGATCACGTGACCTTGGGACCGTCATAAATGTGAGTTGGTTGTCCAGCATCCGACTGTAAATGACGTGAGTATGGGGCGGCTGCAATGATCATAAATGGGGAGAAACAGGCTCGGGCTCAAGACCGAGTGGCTGTGGCTTCCGGCATCCTGATATAGTCAGTTGACGCCATCGCTGACTATTGGGGGCGAATCGCTGGCCCCCACGGAGAGGGCTCGCAACTTGGGTGTCCTCCTGACGCACGGCTGTCTTTAGAAGAGCACATGACGGCTGTGGCCAGGGGGGCTTTTTATCAGGTTCGCCTGATCCGCCAGTTGCGTCCCTTTCTGGATCGGGATTCCTTGCGCACGGTCACTCAGGCGCTCGTCACTTCCTGCCTGGACTATTGTAACGCTCTCTACATGGGGCTCCCCTTGAGGAGCACCCGGAGGCTCCAGCTGGTCCAGAATGCGGCTGCGCGGGTGGGTATGGGGGCGACTCGGAGCTCCCATGTAACACCTCTCCTGCGCGAGCTGCACTGGCTCCCGGTGGTCTTCCGTGTGCGCTTCAAGGTTTTGGTTACCACCTTTAGAGCGCTCCATGGCTTAGGACCCGGGTATTTACGAGACCGCCTTCTGCCACCAGTAGCCTCTCACCGACCAGTACGCTCCCACAGAGAGGGGCTCCTCAGGGTGCCGTCGGTCAAACAACGCCGACTGATGGCCCCCAGGGGGAGGGCCTTCTCTGTGGGGGCACCTGCCCTCTGGAACGAGCTCCCCCCGGAGATACGGCGGATCCCGGATCTACGCACCTTTTGCCGTGCCCTAAAGACGTTTTTATTCCAACAAGCCGGGCTGGCCTAAACTCTTTTAAATTGTTTTAATTTTTAAACTGTTTAATTTATGGTTTTGTTTTTTTTTTAATTTGACTTATATGCCGCCCTTCTCCGGAGACTCAGAGCGGCTTACAATGCGTTAAGCAATAGCCTTCATACTTTTGTATATTTTATACAAAGTCAGTTTATTGCCCCCACAAACTGGGTCCTCATTTCACCTACCTTAGAAAGGATGGAAGGTGAGTCAACCTTGAGCCTGGTGAGATTCGAACCTGCAGTAATTGCAGGCAGCTGTGTTAATAACAGGGTGCATTAAACCACTGTACTACCAAGGCTCTTTTAATACAGGGGTGCTTTTAATTGTGGGCCAAATTAATTTAATCGGATTTTAATACTGTTTTTAAATTTTGTATTTCTTGTGTTTTATCTGTTGGCTGTTCACCGCCCCGAGTCCTTCGGGAGAAGGGCGGTATATAAATATAAACAATAATAATAATAAATGTGAAAAATAGTCACTTTTTTCAATGCTGTTGTAACTTCAAATGGTCACTAAGCGAAGTGTTGTAAGTCGAGGACTACTTGTACTCCTTGTTCTGCCCCCACCATAATTTGATTCCCTTTTTTGAGGTCCTTAATCCAGATAAGCGTGGATTAACCCCAGACAAATAAACAAGCAGAAAACAATACCCCAATCAAGAGATTATCCAGACATTCCCACCAACACTAACAAGGCAAGCCACTGGCATATAAACAGTGCTCCCTTCTAGCACTAGTGATGTTATTTGGTTGGGTACATGACAGTCCTCGACTTACAACACAGAAACTTCAATCAATCAGAATGGAGCTGGAAGGGACCTTGGAGGTCTTCTAGTCCAGCCCCCTGCTCAAGCAGGAGAACTTATACCATTTCACACAGGTGGCTGTCCAGTCTCTTCTTAAAAACCTCCAGTGATGAAGCATCAACAACTTCTGGTGGCAAGCTGTTCCACTGGCGAATTCTTCTCCTTGTTACGAACTTTCTGCTTAACTCCAGGTTGCTTCTCTCCTTGATTAGTTTCCATCCATTAATTTCTTGTCTTGCGTTCTGGTGCTTGAAACCCTTCCTCTTCTTTGTGGAAGCCCCTCAGATACTGGAACTCGGCTATCATGTCTCCCCTTCTTTTCTCCAGATTGGCCCAAATCAAATCCTGCAACCGTTCTTCATATGTTTTAGTCTCCAGGCCTTTAATCATCTTAGTTGCACATTTTCCAAAGTCTCAACATCTTTGAACAGAGAGCACCAAGGACCCCATACTCCTCCTCCTCCTCCTCCTCCTCCTCTCCCTTCTAGCACTATGATGTTACTTAGTTGGGTCACGAAATGTCTGCAAGAAAGCAATCAAGATCAGAGAGCACCAAGGACTCCACAATTCTCCTCCTCCTCCTCCTCCTCCTCCTCCTCCTCCTCCTCCTCTCCCCTTCTAGCTCTGATGATGTTCCCTAGTTGGGTCATGAAACATCTGCAAGAAAACCACCAAGCTCAGAAAGCACCAAGGATCCCACAGTCCTCCTCCTCCTCCTCCTCCTCCTCCTCCTCCTCCCAACTCCTCCCCCTTCTCCTCTTCACAAACCCCATGCCCTTCTAGCACAGATACAGATAGATACAGATGAACAGAGTTGGAAGGGACCTTGTAGGTCATCTAGTCCAACCCCCCGCCCAAGTAGGAGACGCTACACCATTTCTGACCGATGGCAGTCCAGTCTCTTCTTGAAAGCCTCCAGTGATGAAGCTCCCACAACTTCTGAAGGCAACTTCTGTTCCATCGGTTGATGGTTCTCACTGTCAGGAAATTTCTCCTTATTTCCAGTTTGAATCTCTCCTTGATCAGTTTCCATCCATTATTCCTTCTCTGGCCTTCAGGTGCTTTGGAGAATAGCTTGACCTTCTTCCTCCTCCCCGTGACAGCCCCTCAAATACTGGAAGATGCTCTCCTGTCTCCCCTGGTCCTTCTCTTCACTAGACTAGCCAGGCCCAGTTCCTGCAACCGTTCATCGTATGTTTTAGCATCCAGGCCTGCTTTGATCATCTTAAATAGAGTCAGATTAACAGAGTTGGAAGGGACCTTGGAGGTCATCTAGTCCAAGCCCCCGCCCAAGCAGGAGACCTATAACATTTCTGATAGATGGCAGTCCAGTCTCTTCTTGAAAGCTTCCAGGGATGAAGCTCCCACAACTTCTGAAGGCAACTTCTGGTCCATCGGTTGATGGTTCTCCCTGTCAGAAAGTTCCTCCTTATTTCCAGGTTGAATCTCTCCCTGATCAGTTTCCATCCATTATTCCTTGTCTGGCCTTCAGGTGCTTTGGAAAATAGCTTGACCCCCTTCCTCCTCTCTGGGGCAGCCCCTCCAATATTGGAAGATGCTCTCCTGTCTCCCCTGGTCCTTCTCTTCACTAGACCAGCCAGGCCCAGTTCCTGCAACCGTTCATCCTATGTCTTAGCCTCCAGTCCCCTCCTCATCCTGGTTGCTCTTCTCTGCACTCTTTCCAGAGTCTCAACATCTTTTTTTTATAGTGTGGGGACCAAAACTGGATGCCTTATTCCAGGTGTGGCCTTACCAAGGCTTTATAAAGCAGTACTAATAATTAACGTGATTTTGATTCTATGCCTCTGTTTACGCAATCCAGGATTGCGTTGGCTTTTTTTTGGCTGCTGCCGCCCACGTTCGGACGCTTGGCAAAACTGGCGTGTCCATTGCAGCATCCCTGCGTTCACGTGATCAATATTCAAATGCTGGGCAACCCGGCACGTATTTATGATTGCAATGTCAGCTCGTGTGATCGGAAGGTTTTGCGGACCTTCCGAGAAGCAAAGTCAAACTTAACCATTGCAGTGATTCACTGAACAGCTGTGGCCACATAGGTTGTAAAATGGGGCAAACAAACAAACAAAAAAAACCCTCAACTGTCTTGGTTAGCGAAAGGAAGGCTGGGCTCAATGGTGGGTCGTAAGTCGAGGTCTATCTGTATTGAAACGTCTGCAAGAAAATAAGCAAACACTGAAAGCACCAAGGACACCACAATATTCTCCTCCTCCTCCTCCTCCTCTCTGCAAGCCCTCCTCCCTTCTAACACTGATGATGTTGTCTATTCGAGTCATGAAATGCCTGCAAGAAAACCACCAAACTCAGAGAGCACCAAGAAACTTACAGTCATCATCTCCTCCTCCTCCTCCTCCTCCTCTTCCTCCTCCCCCCGTCCCCCTCTCCACAAACTCCTTCTACCACTGATGATGTTCCCTAGTTTGGTAATAAAACGTCTGCAAGAAAACCACCAAGTTCAGAGAGCACCAAGAACCCCTCAATTCTCCTTCTCCTCCTCCCTCCTCCCTCCTGCTGATGATGTTACCTAGTTTGGTAATGAAATGTCTACAAGAAAACAAGTTCACAGCCCATCAAGGACCCTACAGTCCTCCCCCAACCCCCCCTGGTCCTCCTCCTCCTCTCCCTTCTAGCACTGATGATGTTCCTTAGTTCAGTCATGAAATGCCTGCAAGAAGACCACCAAGCTCAGAGACCACCAAGGACCCCACAGTCCTCCTCCTCCTCCTCCTCCTCCTCCTCCTCCTCTCCACACACCCTACTCCCTTCTAGCACTGATGATGTTACCCAGTTGGGTCATGGAATGTCTGAAAGAAAACAACCAAGCTCAGAGAGCACCAAGGATCGCACAGTCCTCCTCCTCCTCCTCCTCCTCCTACCTCCTCCTCTTCCTTCTCCCGTTCCTTCCTTCCTTCCTTCCTTCCTTCCTTCCTTCCTTCCTTCCTTCCTTCCTTCCTTCCTTCCTTCCTTCCTTCCTTCCTTCCTTCCTTCTGGCACTGATGATGTTCCCTAGTTGGGTCATGAAACATCTGCAAGAAAACCACCAAACTCAGAGAGCACCAAGGACCCCACGGTCGTCCTCTTCCTCCTCCTCTCAATACACCCCACTCCCTTCTAGCACTGATGCTGTACCCTAGCTGGGTCATGAAACGCCCGCAAGAAAACCACCAACCTCAGAGAGCACCCCGGGAACCCACATTCCACCCCGATCTTCTCTTCTCCTCTTCTTGTGACCCCTTCCCTGGGCAGCCTCCAGGATCTCAAATCTATTTGGATTCCCCCACCCCACCATGCCCCACCTCCCTTCTTAGAGAGGGATGCTGAAGGAAAGGGCTGGACAATTCAGAGTATGGATCAGTGGTGGGGCAACATGTTTGATACGGTGCGTTGGCGAGGCCCCAAAAGATTGTTGACCTGGAAAAGATGGCGGGGAGAGGATGGGAAAAAGGTTCTTTGAGATCCCGGCCTCCGCATTTTCCCACTGCTCTTAAAACTGATTCGATTTGACATTCGGTGGTGGGCGTTGTTAGGAGTCATTCAGGCAGCGCCTCTCTGTATGTACACAGCAAAATAGTTTCACAACGTCGACAGAGAGGCAGCTCCCTGCCTGCGAGGGAAATCATGTTTCCAAGGAAAGCCGAGAAGAAGAGGAGGAGGAGGAAGAAAGTGGAAGAACCAAGGAGCGATTCAGCAAAATCGCTTCGGCTTTTTAACATAGCTGCCATTGGCGGCAGGCAGGATAAATTTAAATATTTGCGTGGGTTTTTTTTTTCTTTTCCCACTTGCAAATCCTTCTTGAAAAGCATCCAAGAGGAAGTCAACGGGCCTAAATCATATTCCCAGAATTTTTTTTAAAAACAAAAAAAAATGCAAAGAGAGCGTGGCAGGAAATGTTGGGACGGAGAGCGGAGTTCAATGGGAAGATTTTAAAAGTGTGGGTTTTTTTTAATGATGTGTGTGAATCATGGTGCGTTCGTTTGGGCAACGATATAGATAGTTCTCGACTTAACGACCAGAGCTGGGAGCAAAATGTCCGTTGGTAAGCAAGGCAAGCTTGTTAAGAGAGTCGTGGCCAATCTTTTGACCTTCCTTGCCATGGTTGTTAAGCAAATCATGGTTGTTATGAAGTGAATCGGACAGTCAGTAAGTGATTTTAGCTTCCCCCGTTGACTCTGCTTGCCGAAACTGCACTGAAAAGTGTTTTATTGTACTTACAACCGATGCAGGATCCCTATCGCAGGGGTGAAATGTTCCTGGTTCGGACTGGATCGCCCGATCCGGTAGCAATGGAGGTGGGTGATTCGGAGAACCGGTAGCAAAAATCCCTGCCTCTCCCCGCACAATCATCAGAGGATTTTTTTTCTTTTAAAAGCCTCTAATGATCCAAGCTGAGTTGCCTGATCAGCAGAGGCATTTAAAGGAAAAAAAGCCTCTGCCGATCAGGCAACTCAGCTTAGAATTTGGCCACCTACATACCGGTAGATGGAGTTGAAAAATGACAAGCCATTCATATGGTTAAGGAAATTAGGCCATTAGTCCTCCCTCCTGCTCTCAAAAGGGGATAAGCCTTCAAAACCCCAAAATAGTCCTTTGGCATTAAAAATAACCAGCATCTGGGGACTTCCGGTTGGGGACTCACAGCGACATGGCGCTGAGAGAGTGATCGCTGCTCTCCAACGCCGCTAATCGCCGTGTTTTGTGGATCCTTTTTGAGGCGAGAGGCTCAACGGAGGGATTTCGGAGAGCAGAGAAGCGAGACCATTAGTCCTCCCTCCTGCTCTCAAAAGGAGATAAGCCTTCAAAACCCCAAAATAGTCCTTTGGCATTAAAGATAACCAGCATCTGATTTGAAGCTTTCTAGCTGCCAAACTCTACGACGACGCTAAATCAGATCACCGCCGGTCTCCAACTGCAAGGATGAGCAAAACGGCAGCTCGTGGGAAGCTCACGATCCACTCTGGATTTGGCAATGTTCTCTTTTGCAAGCTCTCCATGATCTACGTTCAAGACTCATTGATCCTCCTGGTGCTGCCCATCCCTTGATCGTTTGTGGCTGGATGCGAGAAGAATGCCCTTGCTGATAAGGATCAGGACACCGTGGCCCATTTAACAGAATAACAGACTTGGAAAGGGCCTTTGAGGTCTTCTCGTCCAACCCCCTGCCCAAGCAGGAAACCCTACAGCATTTCAGAAAGATGGTTGTCCAATCTCTTCTTAAAAACCTCCAGTGATGGAGCACCCACAACTCCTGGTGGCAAGTAGTTCCACTGGTTAATTGTCCTCACTGTCAGGAAGTTTCTCCTTAATTCCAGGTTGCTTCTCTCCGTGATTCGTTTCCATCCATTGCTTCTTGTCCTGCCTTCAGGTGCTTTGGAGAACAAAACAAAGTTGGAAGGGACCTTGGAGGTCTTCTCGTCTGACCCCCTGCCCAAGTAGAAGACTCTGTACCATTTCGGACAACTGGCTGCCCAATCTCTTCTTGAAAACATCCAGTGATGAAGCACCCACAACTTCTGGTGACAAGCAGTTCCACCATTCAATTGTTCTCACTGTCAGGAAGTTTCTCCTTAATTCCAGGTTGCTTCTCTCTTTGAATAGTTTCCATCCATTTTTTTTTCTTGTCTTGCCTTCAGGTGCTTTGCAAAATAAGTTGACCCCCTCCCCTCTTCTTTGTGGCAGCCCCACAAATATTGGAAGACTGCTATCATTTCATCCCCTAGCCCTTCTCTTTGTTAGACTAGATGTCAGGTTACGATGTCATCTCAAATAAATTGCATTTCCAATGATGAAATCTTTCATTTATTGAGTACAACGATCTGTCCCCGACTCCATCGTAGCCGACACTGACCCTCTGACCCCAAACTCTTCCCTTTTCGTTCCCCAATTCTCAGCATCTCATTGGCCATCTTCCAAGTCACTCTCCCCATCTCTACTACTTCAGCTCACAGGAATGTCCCCCCTCCCATCCCATCTCCTAGGGGATATTATCTGCAGGGAAAATAAGTAGGTGAAAAGTCAAGCGTCTTCTTCTTCTCCTTATGTCAGCACTGGAGTGCTGACATCAGACATACTCAATTCCTGCAAACATTCTTCATATCAATAAAGGAGAATATTTGTAGCTCAGGGTTGAAATGAGTGGTCCCTGGTGCTCTCTGAGCTTTCTTGCTTTCTTGCAGTCGTTAGCACTGATGAGGTTGCCTAGTTAGGGCCATGAGTAGCTAAATTGAACAGCCCTCTTTCAACAGAGGGGGTGGGATACGACATCACCCATCTTTGGTCTACAACACAGCTCCTGTCGTGGTCCGCCAGCAGCCTGTGGAGCTGTCAGCGGAGTTGGACAGCGATGAGGCTGAGGAAGAAAATGGGCCAGTCCTGGAGGCGGGGGAAGGCCCGGATGAGGGCTCTGCATCGGAGGCAGAGGTGGGGCTGGGGCCATCGGGGAGTGAGGTACAGACTCCTGAGCCTCCAGAGGCTGACAGTAGAGAGGCAGAGGAACAGGAGGAGCCTGTTCCTAGTGCACATATGAGAAGAGCTGCCAGAAGGCAAGAGCAGCTAAAGCAAAGAGGACGACTCAGGAGTAAGGCCAGGAGATGATTGGCCCCTCCCATAAGGCTTAAAAGACCATCAACGGCTCTTGGCCTCTTTGCCGGAAAACAACCGTTGAGAGATCTGCTTCGTGTTTGGATGTATTTCTTTCTTGTCAGCGTCTTCTGTTCCTGAACTTTTGCCAAGAAAAGCCTTTGGCAGTTTGCCTAATTATCCCAAGGTCGGTGATAAACTGAGGAATGGTGTTTTGAAGACTTTGCTTTAATTTAGTTTGGACTACGCTGAGAATGAGTTATTTCTCAGCTGTTCTAATAAAGTCTGTTTGTTTTCGAACTGTTTGTATTTAATACTAACTACTTGGGCCTGGGTCACAACAGCTCCTTTCAGCAATTCCAAGAAGGTTCAACCCCTATTTGCACTACTCAGGTGATCCTGAGGAAACACGTAAATAAATAAATAAATAAATAAATAAATAAATAAATAAATAAATAAATAAATAAATAAATAAATAAATAAATAAATAAATAAATAAATTTCTATACCGCCCTTCTCCCGAAGGACTCAGGGCGGTGTACAGCCTATTAAAAACATAAAGAAAGACCTCCAAGTGGCCTCAACGACCCTCTAAAAGAATGCAAATGACCAGCTGTCTGCAAGGAATATAAATCCTTCCATTCCCCACCATTCGGTCAGAGCGGAAGAAACTTCTTGGATGAGAAGCGAAAGGTCTTCAAAAGAAAAACCAGGAAGTCCAGTTGTCTCTTGAAAAAAAGCACCGTTGGGACTTCTCCATCTGGTGTTCCATCTTTGTTAGACTAGGGAGTTGGGCATCACGAAGTCACTGATGCCGTGGTCACCTTGCAGCTTGGCTACCGCAATGCACTCTTACATGGGGCTGCCCTTGAAGACCTGCATATATATATATATATATATATATATCTAGACCCGTACCAGTCGGGCTTCAGGCGGGGGTACAGCACAAAAATGGCATTGGTCGCGTTGGTGGATGATCTCTGGAGGGCTCGGGACAGGGGTTGCTCCTCTGTCCTAGTCCTATTAGATCTCTCAGCGGCTTTTGATACCATCGACCATGGTATCATGCTGCAGTTGAGGGGGGTTAGGAATAGGGGGCACCGTTTTGCGGTGGTTCTCCTCCTTCCTCTCCGACCGCTCGCAGTTTGTGTTGGCACAGGGACAGAGGTCGACCTCGAGGCGTCTCACATGGGGGGTGCCGCAAGGGTCAGTCCTCTCGCCCCTCCTGTTCAATATTTATGTGAAGCCGCTGGGTGAGATCATCCGTGGTTTTGGGGTGAAGTGTCATCTGTACGCTGATGATACTCAGCTGTACATCTCCACCCCAGACCACCCCAACGATGCCCTTGATGTGATGTCTCGCTGCCTGGAGGCCGTGCGGGTCTGGATGGGGAAGAACTTGCTCAGACTCAACCCCTCCAAGACCGAGTGGCTGTGGCTTCCGGCGCCCCGATATAGTCAGCAGGTGCCATCGCTAACTATTGGGGGTGAATCTCTGCCCCCCACAGAGAGGGCTCGCAATCTGGGTGTCCTTCTGGATGCACGGCTGTCTTTAGAAGAGCATATGACGGCCGTGGCCAGGGGGGCCTTTTATCAGGTTCGCCTGATTCACCAGTTGCAGCCCTTTCTGGATCGGGACGCCCTACGCACGGTCACTCATGCCCTTGTTACTTCCCGGTTGGACTACTGTAATGCTCTCTACATGGGGCTCCCCTTGAAGAGCACTCGGAGGCTCCAACTGGTCCAGAATGCGGCCGCGCGGGTGGTTATGGGCGCAACTCGTTGTGCCCATGTGACACCCCTCCTGCGCGAGCTGCACTGGCTCCCAGTGGTCTTCCGGGTGCGATTCAAGGTGTTAGTTACCACCTTTAAAGCGCTCCATGGCATTGGACCCGGGTACCTTCGAGACCGACTTCTGCCACCAATAGCCTCCCACCGACCAGTCCGCTCCCACAGAGAGGGTCTCCTCCGGGTGCCGTCAACCAAGTTATGTCGACTGGCGGCGCCCAGGGGGAGGGCCTTCTCTGTGGGAGCCCCTGCCCTGTGGAATGAACTGCCCCCGGAAATACGTAAGATCTCCGACCTCCGGGTGTTTCGCTGCGCACTGAAGACCCTATTATTCCGCCAGGCCGGACTAGCAACACAATAGTTTTTAAATTGGGATATTTAAATTTATTGGGGTTTTAAATCTGAGCCACTTTATTTAATTATTTTAAATTTTATATTGTTGTTTTGTTTGTGTTTTTAAACAGGCTGTACACCGCCCTGAGTCCTTCGGGAGAAGGGCGGTATAGAAATAAAATTATTATTATTATTATTATTATTATTATTATTATTATTATTATTATTATTATTATTATTATTATTATTATTATTATTATATTTGTTTATGTAAGTTTTCACGGGTATGTATGTGTGTATAGTTAATATTTCGGGTTGGGATTCTGCTGAAACGTCGCTTCTACCCTTTTAGGGGTATATCCACAATTACACGGGAAGAAACCCGAAATATTAACTATACACACACACACATATATATATATATACATATATATATATATATATATATATATATATATATATATATATATATACGTATATACGTATATACGTATATACATATACATATACACATACATATACACATACATATACACATACATATACACATATACACATATACACACACACACACACACACACACACACACACACACACACACAAACACACACACATATATATATATATATATATATATATATATATATATATATATATATATAAATATATCTTCAACTGGTCCAGAATGCAGCAGAGCAAGTGGTAACAGGCATACCTCAGTAGGCCTACCTAAGACCTCTTCATTGTCAGTCACGCTGGTTGCTGGTTTCCCCTTTCAGATCTAATACGAGGTGCTAGTGGAAGTGAGGGTCCACTCGTCCAGGGATGGGCTCTAAAATTTTTACCAGGGGGTTCTTTGCCTGGTTGCTGGATGGGCGTGGCCATGGTGGGCATGGTGTGGGCGTGGCCTAGTTGGCCTCCTGCACCACAGCGGAGGGGGAGCGTTTTTGCCCTCCCCAGGCTTCAGAGGCTTTTCTTGAGCCTCCAGGAGGGCAACAACAGCCTCCCCAGGCACCGGAGGCTCTCTGGAGACCATTAACGGGCCCGTTTCCAGCCTTCCTGAACTTCCGGTTGGCCTGTTTTTCACCCTCCCCAAGCCTCTGTGCATGCCCTCCATTTACCTGCATCGAAAATGGGAGGCATGGGGACTCCTAGGAGGGGAGGAGTGGGATGGGGTGGGCAGGGCCAGCCAGGAGTGGGATTTGGAGGTTCTCCGAACTGCACAGAATCTTAGCTAGAGGTTCTCCCGAACCCCTGCGAACCAACAGCAGCTCACCCCCCCTCAACATCTGCCTAACCAGTTGGATCCTGCAAGGTTGGGACACAATTCAAATGCTCGCGTTTAACATTTTTTATCCACCTGTCAAGGAGCTGGGACAGTCAGATGTTGTTGTCGGAGAGATTGTTAAAGGCGTAGTCATTGCAGGATGTAAGCTGTTCCAAGCAAGGCTGCCTTTTGCAATTGACGGATGGTATGTCAGTGCCAATATTATTGTTGTTATGATTCGGAAGGCATCGCCTGATGTCATCCCCAAACAAACAACCTGCCTAGTGAAATGGCTCTTAGGAACAGAGCCAAAAACCGACTCGTTCTACAGCAGTACAGGTAATTCTTCACTTACAACAGTATGTTTTACACCTGGGCAGGAAAAAAACCCCCAAAGCTACAAGTACAGATTAGGCCCGTGATGGGGAACCTATGGCACGGGTGCCCCACGTGGCACGCAAAGCCATATTGGTGGGCACACGAATGTTGCCCTAGCTCAGCTCCAGTGTGGATGTGTGCACCAGCCAATTGATTTTTCAGGTCCCACCGGAAGTCAGGAAACTGGCTGTTTCTGGCCTCCGGAAGGCCTCCGGGGAGATAGGGAAGACTGTTTTTGCCCTCCCCAGGCTCCTAGAAAGCCTCTGGAGCCTGGGGAAGGGAAAAAACGGGCCTACCAGGCCATCGCGTGCCAAAAGCAGGGGGAAGTATGGGGGGGGTGTCACGGGCACATGCGCGGGAGGGTGGAGCGCATTGAATTATGGATGTGGGCACCCGCACCCGCGACCCCCCCCCCACGACCCCCGCTTTTGGCATGCGACGGCAAAAAGGTTAGCCATCACTGGATTAGGCGAAACCTGGCTCAAAGACAGTAACTGTGACCTTGGAGTCCTAATGGATGATCATTTAAACACGAGTCAGCCGTGTGCAGCGGCGGCAGCCAAAAAAAGCTAATACAATCCTAGGTTGCATTAACAGTGGGATAGAATCAAAATCACGTTAATTATTACTACTGCTTTATAAAGCCTTAATTTATTAATTTATTAATTTTATTTCTATACCGCCCTTCTCCCGAAGGACTCAGGGCGGCGTACAGCCTGATTAAAAGCGCAGAGACAGACAAAAATTTAAAAATAATTAAAATTATTAAATGATAGGCCCAATTTATAAAACCCCCAAATTTAAAATCCCACATTTAAAACCAATAAAAATCTTTACCTTGATAGCCCAGCCTGGCGGAACAACAAGGTTTTGAGGGCACAGCGAAATACACGGATAAATAAATAGTAAATAATAATAAATAATAAAGCCACACCTGGAAAAAGGGCATCCAGTTTTGGTCATCACCTTACAAAAAAAGATGTTGAGACTTTGGAAAAAGTGCAGAGAAGAGCAACTAAGAGGATTAAAGGCTTGGAGAGAAAAACATATGAAGAACGGTTGCAGGGATTGGGTAGGTCTAATTTAATAAAAACAAGGATTGGGGGAGACGTGAGAACAGTATTCCAGTGTTTGAGAGGCTGCCCCAAAGAAAAAGGATCAACCTATTTTCCAAAGCACCAGAAGGCAGGACAAGAAGCAACGGATGGAAACTAATCAAGGAGAGAAGCAACCTGGAATTAAGGAGAAACTTCCTAACAGTGAGGACAATTAACCCGTGGAACTGCTTGCCACCAGAAGTTGTGAGTGTTTCATCACTGGAGGTTTTTAAGAAGAGACTAGACAGCCACTTGTCTGAAATGGAATAGGGTCTCCTGCTTGAGCAGGGGGCTGGACTAGAAGACCTCCAAGGTCCCTTCCTGCTCTATTCTGATTGGTTTAGTGTCCATTTGAAGTTACAACTCTTAAAGTTACTGGAGCTGAGAAACATTGATGTTATGCACTGTGATTCCTAGATGTTTCTTTCCTAAACTATATTTTCATTTGAATCTACATTGAATTATTTTTTTAAAAATTTTTTAATTTTTAAAAAATTTGATTTATATGCCGCCCTTCTCCAGAGACTCAGGGTGGCTTACAATGCGTTAAGCAATAGCCTTCATACTTTTGTGTATTTATACAAAGTCAGCTTATTGCCCCCACAATCTGGGTCCTCAATTTACCTACCTTAGAAAGGATGGAAGGCTGAATCAACCTTGAGCCTGGTAAGATTCGAACCTGCAGTAATTGCAGGCAGTTGTGTTAATAACAGGGTGCTTTAGACCACTGTACTACCAAGACCTTGAGCCTGGTGAGAATTGAACTCGCAGTAATTGCAGGCAGCTGGATGTTAAATGCTGCCTTAGGAGGCATTAGCCTCCTACGCCACTCAGGCTCAATAGCTCAATAGAATTATAGATTCTATTGGAATCAGATAGATCAACCAATGGATATATATATATATATATATATATATAGTCCTGGAAGTTACCACATTCATTTAGTGACTGTTCAAAGTTACAACAGCACTGAAAAAAGTGACTTACGACTGTTTTCCGCACTTATGACCATTTTAGCATCGCCACGTGATCAAAATTCAGACGCTTGGCAACTGACATGTACTTACGACCGTTGCAGTGTCCTGGGGTCAAGGGATCCTCATTTTGCAACCTTCTAATGAGCAAAGTCCACATTTGGACAATGCAGTCCAAAATCTGCATTGAGTCGCTTAACAACCGGGGCAAGGGGGGTCGTAAAATGGGGCAAAGCTCACGTAACCGCTGTTGGATGGACAAAGAGCTCGAAATAAAATCCGAAACTTAATGACTCTATACCAGGGATGGTCACTCATGCCCTCGTCATCTCCCGCCTGGACTACTGTAATGCTCTCTACATGGGGCTCCCCTTGAGGAGCACCCGGAGGCTCCAACTGGCGCAGAGTGCGGCCGCGCGGGTGGTTATGGGAGCGATGTGGAGCTCCCATGTAACACCTCTCCTGCGCGAGCTGCACTGGCTCCCGGTGGTCTTCCGGGTGCGCTTCAGGGTTCTGGTTACCACCTTTAAAGTGCTCCATGGTTTAGGACCTGGTTACCTACGGGACCGCCTACTACCACCAATAGCCTCCCACTGGCCGGTACGCTCTCATAGAGAGGGACTCCTCCGGGTGCCGTCAGCCAAACAATGTCGACTGGCGGCCCTTAGGGGGAGGGCCTTCTCTGTGGGGACACCTACGATCTGGAACGAGCTCCCCCCGGAGATACGGAGGATCCCGGATCTGCGCACCTTCAGTCGCGCGCTTAAGACTTTTTTATTCCACTTGGCCTAATCTTTTCCTTCTTTTTAATATGTAAATTTTAATTTGTTTTTAAATTATTGGGGTGTTTTAATTCGTCTGGGCCAAAATGGTTTAATTCGATTTTATCTGGTTTTTAAATTTTTTGTATTTATGTATTTTATTGTTTGGCTGTTCACCGCCCTGAGTCCTTCGGGAGTAGGGCGGTATACAAATCAAATAAACAAACTAAACTAAACTAACCTTTTTGCCATCACGTGCCAAAAGCAGAGGGGAGCGTGGGGGGGGGTTGCGTGTGCCCACACCCATAATTCTGTGCACCCCGTCCCCGTGCATGTGTGCACAACCCCCCCCATGCTTCCCTCTCTTTTGGCACGTGATGGCACGATGGGCCCGGTAGGCATTTTTCACCCTTCCCAGGCTCCAGAGCCTTTCTAGGAGCCTGGGGAGGGCGAAAACAGCCTTCCCACCCTCCTGGAGGCCCTCCGGAGGCCAGAAACGGCCTGTTTGCTGACTTCCAGTGGGCCCAAAAGGCCCGAAAATCAGCTGGCTGGCGTGCGCATGTGTGCCCGAGCTCAGCTCGCGTGTCCACTGATATGGCTCCGTGCGCCACCTGTGGCACGCATGCCGTAGATTCACCATCACGGCTCTATACGTTAAGTCCGTTGATGTGCACAAAGGCACAAAGACACACTTGGAAAAAAATGCAGAGGGAAGGAGTGGAGTTGGTGGAAAAGCCGAAACTGGCCGTCTGAACGAAAGAGAAGACTCGGTCTAGTTTTGTTTCCATTTGGAAAACCAGTTCTGAATGTTTTTGTCCTCGAAACGTCAAAGAATAAAATCCTAATTTTAGGTTGGGAGGATGAAAGCGGTTTTGTTGTTCTAGGAAAGGTTTGAAATGTTGCGCAACGTAAGGAGCCTTGGTGGAGCAGCGGACTAAAGCGCTGTTAAATAGCACTTAGCTGCCAGCTGCCTGCAATTACTGCGAGTTCGAATCTCACCAGGCTCAAAGTTGACTCAGCCTTCCATCCTTCCGAGGTAGGTAAAATGAGGAGCCAGTTTGTGGGGGCAATAAGCTGACTTTGTATAAAAAAGAACACCGCTTGGGGGGGGGGGCGAAAGCCCTACTAAGCAGGTATATACAAAAGTATGAAGGCTATTGCTTAACGCATTGTAAACTGCCCCGAGTCTCTGGAGAAGGGTGGCATATAAATTGAACCAATCAATCAATCAATCAATCAATCAATCAATAAAGCAAAAGGCTGAGGCTGCAGAGGGATAGGAGGGAGGGGTGGAAGTGGGGGTGGAGGACTGTCAGATGCTTTCATGCTCCCTGAGCTTGGGTGTTTTCTTGCAGACGTTTTATGACCCAACTAGGTAACATCATCAGTGCTGGAAGGGACTAGGATGTATCTGTATCTAATCTATATCTATATCTGTATCTATAACATCAGCACTGATGATGTTATCTAATTGAGTCATAAAACCTCTTTAAGAAACAACCAAGCTCAGAAAGCACCAAGGATCCCACCGTCCTCTTCCTCTTCCCCTTCCTCCTTGTCTCTGCAAACCACACTTGCTGCTAGAACTGATGATGTTACCTAGTTCGGTAATAAGACGTCTGTGAAAAAACAACCAAGCTCAGAGAGCACCAAGGACCCCATACTCCTCCTTTTCCTCTTCCTCCTCTCCCCTTCTCCCTCCTAGCTCTGATGATGTTACCTAGTTGGGTCCTGAAATGTCTGCCCAACCAAGCTCAGAGAGCACTAAGGACCCCATAGTATTGGGAAGGGCTTTGCTTTTGCCCCCCCCCCCCAACCATAGGTGAAACCCAGCAGGTTCTGGAGAACCGGTAGCGGAAATTTTGAGTAGTTCGGAGAACCGGCAAATGCCACCTCTGGCTGGCCCCAGAGTGGGGTGGGAATGGACATTTTGCAGTATCCTTCCCCTGCCATGCCCACCAAGCCACGCCCACAGAACCAGTAGTAAAAAGAATTGGATTTCACCACTGCTCCCAACCCTTATCTGCCCCCACCATTTTTGCAAATCCTGGAATAATAATAATAATAATAATAATAATAATAATAATAATAATAATAATAATAATAGTAATAGTAATAGTAATAGTAATAGTAATAATAATAATAATAATAATAATAATAATAATAATAATAATAATGTTATTATTATTATTATTATTATTATTATTATTATTATTATTATTATTATTATTTTGTTTGTTTGTTTGTTTATTTATTAAATGTATATACCGCCCTACTCCCGAAGGACTCAGGACGGTGAACAGCCAAGATAAAATACACATAGTACAAATGTTAAAAATATACTAAATTTAAAATATACTAAATACCATGGCCCGAAAACAAATTTAAAACACCCCAATTTATAAGACAAATTTAAAATTTAAAACGATTTTAAAAAAGAGGTTAGGCCAGGCCAGCCTGCTGGAAAAGGAAAGTATGACGATGTCGCCCCTTCCCACATTTTCCTGCCTCGGCTAACCTAACATTCTTCCTCTCCTTTTCTTTGCTGAGATATTCCTTCCTTTCAGGCGATGCTTTTCACAGCCCCTTCCATTCCTGGAAACCCCCCTCCCCTGGTTCCCTTTTCTTCTGCCGAAATTTAACCAGCCTATATCACCCAGGTGCCTTCTGGGAACACCTGTCAGCCAGGTGAGACACACCTGCATCATTGGCTTTTAATTAACATCCAGGAGAAATTAATTCAAGATCATCCTTCGATGACTTTGGGGGAGTTTCTAATAATGTCTCTCCCTCCGCTCCCCCCCCCACCTGTAATCAGGCTGGCTGTGGATGATGGGAAATGTATTCCGACTCAGTGGGAGAGTTTCAGATTAAACCAAGGTGGTTTAGAGGCTAAGCACCTCTAGGGGAGAAATCTAATTTGCAGCCTGCATTCCAGGCAAGATACAAAAGTCCACCTGTTCAGAATCTCTTGGCTAGCTAGATGGGCGAGCCGATAAATTTAATAAATATCAATTTAAAAAAATAAATATGAAGTTAGTAAATCCATATAAATTTAGGACGTAGAGGTAGGCCTCGGCTTACGACCACAATTGAGCCAAAAATACTTCTGTTGCTAAATGAGACAGTTGTTAAGTGAGTTTTGCTTCATATTACGAGCTTTCTGGCCACAGTCGTTAAGTGAATCAATGCAGTTGTTTAAGGTTGTTAAGTGAATCTTGCTAGAAGGTCGCAAAAGGGGATTGCACTGCGACCGTCATAAATATTTCATTTTCATTTTATTAAATTTGTATACCGCCCTACTCCCGAAGGACTCGGGGCGGTGAACAGCCATAAAATAAAACATATAGATACAAAATTTAAAATAGAGATAAAACAAATTAAATAAATTTGGCTGAACCAAATTTGAGTCAATATGAGTCAGTTGCCCAGCGTCCGAATTCGGATCACGTGATCACGACGAGGCTGCGATGGTCATTAAGTGTGACAAACGGTCGTATCACTTTTCTCAGGGCCGTTGTAACTTTGAACAGGTCCCTAAATGAACAGTTGTCAGACTACCGATATATATAAATTTAATTAATATAAATTTAAAAAGATAAGCATAGATTAAGTAAAAACCCATAAATTTTAAAAATACACATAAATTTAACCCGTCAATATAAATGCAACCAATAAATATAAAGTGAAAATCAATATACATTTAAAAAAATAAACATAAATCTAATCCATAAATATAAATTAAAAAATATTTCCTGATAGTTAGAACAATTAATCTGTGGAACTGCTTGCCACCAGAAGTTGTAGATGCTCCAACACTGGAGGTTTTCAAAACGACACTGAGCAGCCATTTGATTGAAATAATACAGGTAGTCCTCGACGTACGACCACAACTGAGCCCAGAAGTTATGTTGCTAAGCAAGACAGTTGTTAAGTGAATTTTGCCCCATTTTACGACCTCTCTTGCCACTGTTGCAATAGTGAATCTGTTGCTAAATTAGTAACCCGGTTGTTAATTTAATCTGGCTTCCGTGTTGATTTTGCTGATCATAGAAGGTCGCAAAAGGTGACCCCAGGACGCTGTGACCGTCATAAATATGAATCAGGTGCCAAGCGTGTGCATTTTGATCACAGGATCATAGGACTGCTGCGTCGTAAGTGTGAAAAACAGTCATAAGTCACTTTTTTCAGGGCCGTTGGAACTTTGGATAGTCACTAAATGAACGGTTGTAAATCAAGGACTACCTGTATAGGATTTTCTGCTTGAGCAGAGGGTTGGACTAGATGACCTCGAAGATCCCTTACAACTCTTGTTATTCTGTTGTAAATTTAAAAATAAATACAAATGTCATCAATAAATATAAATTTAATCAGATAAAATAATCTGGGGTTTGGAACCTAGCCATGGTCTGAGCCAGTGGTGAAATCCAATTTTTTTTTTACTACTGGTTCTGTGGGCGTGGTTTGGTGGGCGTGGCGTGGTTTGGTGGGCGTGGCTTGGTGGGCATGGCAGGGGAAGGATACTGCAAAATCCCCATTCCCTCCCCACTCCTGGGGGAAGGAGATTGCAAAATCTCCATTCCCACCCTACTCTGGGGCCAGCCAGAGGTGGCATTTGCCGGTTCTCTGAACTGCTCAAAATTTCCGCTACGGGTTCGCCAGAACCTGTCCGAACCTACTGGATTTCACCCCTATTCTGAGCATTCTAAACAGACAAATCCATGATCTCTTTAAAAAGTGTAATAACAGGGATCCTTCCAGCCCGTAAAACAAGGACTTCCCACACTTTTCCTTTCAAACCCCAGCAAAGGGCGATTCCCAACCACAGGAACTCAAAACTGTGTCTTGTCTCCTCGTGGTACAACTGGCCACCTCAAGTCTTCCCAACGAGTCCAACCAGTTGTTGGACTCACTTTCTGGCTCTAGGAAGGACGAGCAGTCAACTAAAAGGGTGTTAATTAACTTGCGCAAGAAGATCTCTGCGGGATATACAATGGCTAGTTTAAGCCGAAGTCATCCCGTTTCGGCCACGAGGACTAGAAACTTGAGATTATAGGGCTGGCTGATGAGTTTCCGTCAAGACAAAGGCTCCCAGGAGCCCGAAAGGCCCTTGGGCAGAGTCGATGCCAGAATTGTGGGAAGGAAGCCAGATTTAATTTGGTGAGGTTTAACGTTGTTCCGAAGTAAGCGACGAGTTGTTTAAAAGTCAAAATTCGAGGCGGTCATTTTTATTCTGAATTTTTCCTGAATTCCCTGAAAAAAAGTTGGGAATTTTGCTCTTTTTAATCGTTCCACATACGCCTTTCTTCCCCTTTTCCGGCTTTTTCCGGTCACCTTTAGTTTCACTGGTGTTTTAGACAAGTAGTCCTCGACTTACGACAGTCCACTGAGCGACCGACCGAAGTTACAGCGGCACTGAAAAAAAGGGACTGATGACCGTTTGTCGCGCTTAAGGACCGTTGCAGCATTCCCCGTGATCCCGTGATCAAAACCCAGATGCTTGGCAACCGACTCATATTTATGACGGTGTCCTGGGGCTCACATGATCCGCTTTGACGACTTTACAGCAAAGGTCAAAATCAAAGGGGAAAGCCAGATCCGCTTAACAACCGTCTGACTGACTTACGAACGGCAGTGATTCATTTAACGACCGTGGCAAATAAGGTCGTAACATGGGGCGAAACTCACTTCACAGATGTCTCTCTCAGCATCAGAAACTTTGGGCTCAATTATGGTCATAAGTCAAGGATTATGCTGTATTATGATCATCAAGACAAATTCCTTGTGTCCAATCACGCTTGGCCAATAAAACATTCTATTCTATTCTATTCTATTCTATTCTATTCTATTCTATTCTATTCTATTCTATTCTGCATTCTATTCCATTTTCTATTCTATTCTATTCTATTCTATTCTATTCTATTCTATTCTATTCTTCTATTCTATTCATTCCAATATTCTATTCTATTCTATTCTATTCTATTCTATTCTATTCTATTCTATTCATTCCAATATTCTATTCTATTCTATTCTATTCTATTCTATTCTATTCTATTCCAATATTCTATTCTATTCTATTCTATTCTATTCTATTCATTCCAATATTCTATTCTATTCTATTCTATTCTATTCTATTCTATTCTATTCTATTCTAATATTCTATTCCAATATTCTATTCTATTCTATTCTATTCTATTCTATTCTATTCTATTCTATTCTATTCTATTCTATTCATTCCAATATTCTATTCTATTCTATTCTATTCTATTCTATTCTATTCTATTCTATTCATTCCAATATTCTATTCTATTCTATTCTATTCTATTCTATTCTATTCTATTCTATTCTATTCATTCCAATATTCTATTCTATTCTATTCTATTCTATTCTATTCTATTCTATTCATTCCAATATTCTATTCTATTCTATTCTATTCTATTCTATTCTATTCTATTCATTCCAATATTCTATTCTATTCTATTCTATTCTATTCATTCCAATATTCTATTCTATTCTATTCATTCCAATATTCTATTCTATTCTATTCTATTCTATTCTATTCATTCCAATATTCTATTCTATTCTATTCTATTCTATTCTATTCATTCCAATATTCTATTCTATTCTATTCTATTCTATTCTATTCTATTCTATTCTATTCTATTCTATTCATTCCAATATTCTATTCTATTCTATTCATTCCAATATTCTATTCTATTCTATTCTATTCTATTCATTCCAATATTCTATTCTATTCTATTCTATTCTATTCTATTCTATTCTATTCTATTCTATTCATTCCAATATTCTATTCTATTCTATTCTATTCTATTCATTCCAATATTCTATTCTATTCTATTCATTCCAATATTCTATTCTATTCTATTCTATTCTATTCTATTCATTCCAATATTCTATTCTATTCTATTCTATTCTATTCTATTCATTCCAATATTCTATTCTATTCTATTCTATTCTATTCTATTCTATTCTATTCTATTCTATTCTATTCTATTCTATTCTATTCTATTCATTCCAATATTCTATTCTATTCTATTCATTCCAATATTCTATTCTATTCTATTCTATTCTATTCATTCCAATATTCTATTCTATTCTATTCTATTCTATTCTATTCTATTCTATTCTATTCTATTCTATTCTATTCTATTCATTCCAATATCCTATCCTATCCTATTTTTATAAAATTCTTATTTGAAAAAAAGATTTGTATTGTTCCTTCAGGGAAACCAAAGAAGGCTGTCATGAATATCCCAATTCTAGGTAGCCCTCTACTTATAACCGTCCATTTAGTGACCATTCAGTGTTACAACGGCGCTGAAAAAAGGGGACTTACGACCGTTTTTCACACTTATGACCGTTGCAGCATCCCCAGGCTCAGGTGATCAAAATTCAGACCCTTGGCACCTGACTCGTATTTATGACTTCTGCAACATCCCGCCGTCATGGGATTCCCCATTCGAGACCGACCTTCCCAGCCGGCGTCCGACAAGCAGAGTCAACGAAGGAAGCCAGATTCATTTAACGACCGTGTGACTCGCTTAACAACGGCAGCGATTCGCTAAACCCCTGAGGGTGGGGGAAAAAGAAGCGGCTGGGAAATTCTGAGAGCGGAAGTTGACGTCTATCTAGGAACGAAATCTTTGGCAAGGAGCCTCCCGTTTTCCCGTACAACGAGGAGAGCTAGAAACGTAACCTTTCCTTTTATCCTTTCTGCTAAAGCCGCGTCTTTTCGGAAGCTCCCGCCTCACCCATAAATAAATGCAGGGTTGCCTTTTTTTAAAATAAAAATAAAAATTAAAACCAACTGATGATTACAGGATTTATTTAGCAGCCTTTTTTTTTCTGGAAGACACGAAGTTGGCAAAAAGGAAAAGAAAAGAACGAGAAAAAAAGGAACGAGGTGAAGGAGGGACCACAAACACAAACACCCCCCCCCCAAAAAAAAGGGGGTGGGGGGGGAAAGGTTCCTGTCTCACTTGCTAGGCTTCTGCAAACGTATCACCAGGGGTCACACCTTGGAGACAGGAGAAGGAAGGAAGGAAGGAAATCAGGAAGTTCTCACCCCAGGCCGAGGCTCGGAAGGAAATACCTGAAAATAACAAACAATTTCTTTCCTTTGAATTCATTCCCCCGCCCTCTCCCAAAGGCTTCAGGTGAGCTGCAAACAGGGTCAACCCCCCCCCCACCCCCAATTAAGTAAAGCAGGATGTCCGGCAAAATCGTTAGGTTAATTATCATTCCCTCGCTTGCAGGTTTCTAACCTGCTCAGCCCTTCCCTCGTACACTCCATTCCGATCGTTCCACACACACACCCCTTCTCCTTTGGATGCTCCGGGAAAAAAATATATATAATAATTTGTGAATCCTCGGTGCAATCTTTGAGCCTGCGTGGTGATGCTTTCGTGACCCAACTAGGGAACATCATCAGTGCTGGGAAATATAGCACTATAGATAGGATTGCAGAGAGTAACATAATACATATAGAATTTCAATCTCGCAAATAAATTCCTGCAACCCCCTGAACTTGAATAGAGGGGACCCCGATTTGATTTCTTAATTTTTAGAGGAGGCAAGTTTGCATTTCGCGTGAATGGAGGCCATTAGATTTATTTATAGGTTAGAACTGGGGGGTGAAGGTGGGGGGAATAGAATCATCTTCTTTTAACGACCCCATAATCTCTTGCGGGATGGAGTCTGGGCCACTGAATGGAGCTGAGCTGTTTACTGGCCGGATGCCGTCCCTGTCGCCAGTACGGAGTTTTGTTCAGCAGATATATTCTCATTTGTGCCCAGAGAGAGGATCGAACTCTCAGCCTCCTGATTGTGAGTAGATGTCGCTTTAAATTTCCAACCCTGAGTAAACTCTGTGAATTATTGAATGCCTTGGTAGGGAAACCTAAGTCCATTTGAATATGCGTATTAATGCATAACCGCTTAACATTCACACCAAGACAGCAATGCATTTAAATGCGCTGGGATTCCTTTTTCGCAACACCCTAGAGTGACAATTAAAGTTGCTGTTATTGTTGTTCTTATCATTCAAAATGGCTTATTAAAATAAGTGGGCGGTGTATAAATTAGCTTTAATTGGACAGAAATCTCTGGCGTCTTTCTTTAGATCAGTGTTTCTCAACCTTGGAAGCTTGAAGATGGGTGGACTTCAACTCCCAGAATTCCCCAGGCGGCCTCGCTATTCAGCCATGATGGTCCTTAAACAGACCCCCACACACACTGTGTCATCCTGTCTGAAACTCGGCTTACGACCACGTTCATTTAATGACCGTTGAAAGTTACGGCACTGAAAAAAGCCACTTGTGACCATTTTTCACACTTATGACCGTGGCAGCATTCCCCCATGCTCAAAATTCAGCAGCTTGTCAACTGACTCATATTTATGACGGTGTCCTGGGAGTCATGTGATCTCCTTTGACGCTCTCCTGGAAAGCAAAGTCAACGGGGAAGCCAGATTCATTTAACAACGGTGTGACTGGCTTAGGAACGGCAGTGGTTTCATTTAACGACCGTGGCAAGAAAGGTCGTAACACGGGGCAAAACTCACTTCACCGATGTCTCACTTAGCATCAGAAACTTTGGGCTCAATTATGGTAGGAAGTCGAGGATTACGCTATATTATGATCATTTTTATAAAATTCTTATTTGAAAAAAAAGATTTGTATTGTTCCTTCAGGGAAACAAGAGAGAGCTGTCATGAATATCCCGATTAGAGGTAGTCCTCAACTTATAACCGTCCACTTAGTGACCGTTTGATGTTACAACGGCACTGAAAAAAGGGACTTATGACCGTTTTTCACACTTACGACCTTTGTAGCATCCCTGAGGTCCTATGATCAAAATTCAGATGGCCATTGACTCGTATTTATTTATTTTATTTATTATTTATTTATCAAATTTCTATACCGCCCTACTCCCGAAGGACTCAGGGCGGTGAACAGCCAAGATAAAATACAGATAATACAAACATTAAAAATCCATTAAAATTATTAATTTTTTTGGCCAAAACAAATTTAAAACACCCAATTTATAAACAAATTAAACAATTTAAAAATTTAAAAGGGAGAGTTAGGCCAGGTGAGCCTGTTGACGGTTAAAAACCTATTTATGACGGTTGGAGTGTCCCGGGATCAGGTGATCCCCTTTTGCGACCTTTCGACAACCAAAGTCAAACGGGAAACCCGATTCACTTAACGACCATTTTACTAATCAGCTGTGATGATTCACTTAACAACGGTGGCAGGAAGGTCGTAAAATGGGACAAAACTCACTGTACAGATTTCTCCCTCAGCAAGATGAATTTGGGCCACAATTGTGGTCATAAATCGGGGACTTACTCCCATCTGCCAGAACATTTCCCTAGTACCGGGATGGCGAACCTATGGCACGGGTGCCACAGGTGGCACACGGAGGCATTTCTGTGGACACGCGAGCGTTGCCCTACCTCAGTCCAGCACGCATGTGCGTGCTGGCCAGCTGATTTTTGGGCCTTTTGGGCCCACTGGAAGTCGGGAAACGAGCTGTTTCAGGGCCTCCAGAGGGCCTCCGGGGTGTGTGTGGGGAAGGCCGTTTTCGCCCTCCCCAGCTCCTAGAAAGGCTCTTGGAGCCTGGGGAGGGCAAAAAATGGGTCTACTGGGCCCACTGTGCCATTGCGTGCCAAAAGAAGAGGGAGAGCGGGGCGGGGGGGGGCTCATGCACGCATGCGTGAGGGGACGGGGCGCATTGAATTATGGGTGTGGGCACATGCATGTGCAATCCCACCCGCCACTACCCCCGCTTTGGGCACGCGACGGCAAAAAGGTGATCCATCATTGCCCTAGTAAAAGAAACACGTTTGATTTGTTAATCTGCTAGCTCCAGAAACTCCTCCGCTGCCTCTATCCTTGTTTGAACAGAATAAAAATGAGATTGAATTCCAGAACGAGAAGTCATAAACTCCTTGGTTTCAAAGCATCGTGGTTAATAAGTGACTCGGGTTTAAAACCTGCTTTTTTTTTTCCCCCCTGACCTTCATTAATCCTGTTTGCTCCAAGCTATTCCTGCTTACTCCCAGGGTGTGAGACCTCTTGAATTATAAGGAGCTGAGCAACCTTGGAAGATATGAACACAAAACAACTCACATCTTAGTTTAACCAAGGGTTTCAACCAATTTTGGGAGATCTGGCATAATGGCAGGATGGAACTTCCTTTGACAGGCGCAGTCTATCCTTGAATCCTCGATGCTAAGAGAAGAGGACCGGATAGGGAGTCCTGGAGTTACCGCCACAGTTAGGCCCAACATTGATGCCGCTAAGAGAAATGTGTGTAAAATGAGTTTTGCGCCATTTTTACAACCTTTCTTGGCACGGTTGTTAAGTGGATCACTGCCGTTGATAAGTTAATAAGTTGGTTGTTAAGTGAATCACTGTCATTGATAAGTTAATAACTTGGTTGTTAAGTGAATCGCTCCCACTGATAAGTTAATAATTTGTTTGTTAAGTGAATCATTGTAGTTGATAAATTAATAACCTGGTTATTAAGTGAATCGCTTCCATTGATAAGTTAATAAATTGGTTGTTAAGTGAATCACTGTCTTTGATAAGTTAATAACTTGGTTGTTAAGTGAATCACTGTCGCTGATAAATTAATAACTTGGTTGTTAAGTGAATCGCTTCCATTGATAAGTTAATAAATTGGTTGTTAAGTGAATTGCTTCCATTAATAAGTTAATAACTTGGTTGTTAAGTGAATCGCTCCCACTGATAAGTTAATAACTTGGTTGTTAAGTGAATTGCTTCCATTGATAAGTTAATAACTTGGTTGTTAAGTGAATCGCTCCCATTGATAAATTAATAACTTGTTTGTTAAGTGGATTGTTCCCACTGATAAGTTAATAACCTGGTTGTTAAGTGAATTGCTCCCACTGATAAGTTAATAACTTGGTTGTTAAGTGAATCACTCCCACTGATAAGTTAATAACCTGGTTGTTAAGTAAATCGCTCCCATTGATAAGTTAATAACTTGGTTGTTAAGTGAATCACTGCCGTTGATCAGTGAATAACCTGGTTGTTAAGCGAATCTGGCTTCCTCATTGACTTTGCTCGTCGGATGGTCGCAAACGGGGATCCCGCGATCCAGGGTCATTGCAACCATCATAAATATGAACCAATTGCCAAGTGTCCGAATTTTGATCCCGTAACCACGAGGATGCTGCAACGGTCATAAGCGTGAAAAACGGTCCCAAGTCACTTTTTTCACTGCTGTTGTAACTTCGAACGGTCACTAAACGAACGGTTGTAAGTCGAGGTCTACCTGTCGACTTTTAAGGCTGCAGCGTCAGAGCCTGGCATGGCTTGGAGAACTGCAGTCTTGTACACTTACTCACACCCACGCCGGTGGATAATCCTAATTATAGGGTGCAAGAAACACGCCACTCTGGCAAGCCAAATGACTACCTAAAGACAATACTTTCTCTCCACCAGCCCAGATGGATTCTCAAACGGGGAGCCAAACACTAAATCAAAAAAGCAAAATAAAATAAAATAAGACAAGATCTCTAGTTCTTTCCCACCACTTTCCAAACTTTTCAAAACTTACAACTCGCTTGTTGAAAAATAGCAAAATCAAAAGAGAGAGAGAGAAAGAAAGAAGGAGGGAGAGAGAAGCAAAAAAATCTCATATTTCTCAAAGCAAGCCTTTCGTGTGAGGTCAAACGGCCGGCCGGCACACCTAATTCAAGAATTCTTCAAACTTTTTTTTTTTTATTGAAAAAGTTTTACAATTACATTTTCTCCCCAATTTCCTCCCCCCCATCCCTCCCTGACCTCCCTAACCCTCCCTAACCCTCCCCTCCTCCCCTGACTTCCTCAGAATATAATCCAAATCAAAATCCCCTTTTTATAAAACTTGAACCCGTACACCCCCTGTATATTTTTCACATCTTCACAAAATTCTATTATTCTATCGCTATATAATACTTTCAGTTAAAAGCTATCTGATATTTCCTAGTTTGATATTTATTCTGCACATAGTCTGTTGCAATATTTTCAGGATCAGACTCAATAAAGATAATAGGAGTTAGAGCTTTAAATATATTTCTTTTTAATTATGATAGGCATTCTATATTCACTGAATATTCAAGGTAGAAGCGACGAGAATGGTGAGGGTGGCTCCTTATATATACAAGGGGTGGAGCTAGGAATGGGAGTGGTAAGTTATGAATACATTAAAGTCCAAAGAATAAGTTAACCTCTGATGTTCCATATATACATTATTTACACATTGGAGAATAAGGCATTTACATCTGACAAATCCCCCTCTAAATGCCGGTTCGTTACATAACACCAATTACATTCTGATTCAGGACAATATAATACATATAATTTAGAAGTTAAATATTTGTGTTGTTTAGAAGGTAAGGGTTTTGTTAATATGTCAGCTAATTGTTCAGAAGTATCGCAATGTATTGCTTTAATGAATCCGTCTTGAGACAGTTGTCTCACATGCTTAAACTTTATATCAATATGCCTGGACCTTTGTCCAATTGCATCAGATCTGGATATTTCAATGGCCGCTTTATTGTCTTCATGCATAATAAATGGTAAGGTGGGTTTCTTCCAAACATCAGTGATCAGATCATTGAACCATACAAGGTTATTTGCAGCCTTGGACAAACAAACATATTCCGCTTCTGTAGTAGAAGTGGCTACTAGTTCTTGTTTACCAGTATACCAGTAAACTGGACAATCATTCAATAGAAAAACATAACCAGAAGTACTCTTTCTGCATGATGTATCACCAGCCCAATCTGCATCAGCATAACAAGTAATTTTTGGTTCTCTGTCATTATTGGGTTCCAACATTAAACAAAAATCTAATGTACCCTTCAGATATCTTAGAATTCTTTTGACAGCTTCCCAATGATACAAGGTTGGTTTACTAACATATCTTGACAATAGATTGAGAGGTAATGCAATATCTGGCCTAGTCCAATTAGATATATAAAGGAGTGAACCTATAACTGATCTGTAAAATGTGTTGTCTTTAAACTCAGGGGAAGATTCATCAGTGTTTCTAAGAAAATCAGTTTGCATAGGGGTGTCACAGGTTTTAGCATTATTTAAGTTACATTTGTTTAGGAGTTCGATGATTTTATCTTTCTGTGTAAGTTTGAATCCCCTTTTAGTTTTGTTAATTTGCACACCAAGGTATTTATTCACTTTACCCAGAGATTTCAGTGAGAAGTGTTCATTTAACTTATTTACAAAGATTTCCCTGCTCTCTTTATGCTTTCCAATGTATAAAATATCGTCCACGTAAATTAATACAAATTCAATATGATCATTACTCTTTTTTACAAAGAAACAGTTATCAGCAGTGGTGGCGTTGAAATCCATGGTCTTAAGTACTTTTACCAAGCAATCGTACCATCTTTTGCCGGATTGCTTTAATCCGTACAGACTCTTATTTAATAACCAAATTTCGTTCTTATTAGTGTATTGACTGTGTGGTGCTCTTACATATATTTCCTTATCTAATTTTGCATGTAAGTATGCGGTCTGTATGTCATATTGGAATACGTCCAGATTGAGTGCAGATGCTACTACAAGGGCTGTTTTGACACTCTCTGTTCTCACTGTGGGTGAATATGTATCAGTATAGTCTTCTGGATATTTTTGTGCATAGCCTTGTGCAACTAGTCTAGCCTTGTATAAGGTATTGCCTCCTTCTAAGTTCTTAATTTTATAAATCCACCTGGTACCTATAATTGTTTTATCCTTAGGTGCGATCGCAGGTGTGAATACATTTAATCCTTGTAAACTTTCCATCTCTTTTTCCATAGCTAGTTCCCATTTTTCTCTTTCTTCATGTGGAAGTTTCAATACTTCTTCATATGTATTAGGTGTTATTTGTTCTCCATTCATATGCATTATGTAATCTTTGTATTTATTTGGTATTTGGTTTCTATTGTTTCTAATAGTTCTTTCAGGCTTGCTATGGTTATCATGCAAATATCTAGCTTCCTTTTTTGTTAATGTGTCTGTCTTTATTTTATGCTGACTATTAGTCCAAGTTTTGGTTTTGTTCTTACTTTTGTTAATATTTTGATTTTCTGTTGTTCCTTCCTCGCAAGATATCGTATCTTTACATTTATTGGGAAATATTTCATTAAGGTGCAATTTTGACCAATTGGCCTGTTCATGGAACACAGCTGTTCTGGATACTATAAATTTGTTATTACTATCAATAAATCTGTACCCTTTGGTTCCAGTTTCGTATCCCATGAATCTTAATCTCCTGGATACGTTTTCTCCCTTTCTCCTCAATTGTTTAGGTATGTGTACGTCTGCAGTGACTCCAAATATGTGCATGTGTGATAATTTGGGTTTTCTATTGTACATCACCTCATATGGTGTCTTATTCACAATACTGGACCAGGTTCTATTTTGAGTGTAATTCGAATAATGTAATGCCTCTGACCAAAATTGTTTGCCTAAACCAGCATCCTCTAATGTGCACCTAATCATGGTTTGTAGTGTGGAATTTTTCCTCTCTGCAACTCCATTTTGAAATGCAGAAAAAGGATTGGATGTGAAATGTAACATTCCTCTATCCTTTAACCATTGGGAGAATTCTTTAGACATGAACTCACATCCCCTATCTGTCATAATTTGCTTTATTCTGATATTATGTTGTGTTTCTATACGTTTGTAGAATTCCTTAAATTTCTGAAATGTTTCATCCTTGTGCTTTAATGTGTAAACAAAACCATATCGGCTGTAGTCATCCACTATTGTTAGGAAGTAACGTTTTCTATAGGTAATTGAGGGACTTAATGGACCAACTAAGTCCATATGTACCAAATCAAAAATATTGTTAGTTGATCTGTTAGATTTTTTTGGTCTGGGACTGGTTTTTAGTTTGGTGGACTTACATACTGAGCATTCCAAATAATTTTCACAATTTTTTATTTTGACACCTTCTGCGTGTTCAGTCATTTTTTGTACTACAGGAAAGCTTGCATGTCCTAACTTCCTGTGTAAGATGTGAGCACACTCATCATGAATTGGTTTACCTATTTTTGGTTTCTTTTCCTTGTATGTATTTTTGTGATCATGAGTTATTCTACACTCATCATTGTCACTGTTACTGACATTTTCATCATCTGCTTCAATACAATCTTCCATATTTGAATCAATGTTATGTAAACATCTTTCTTTAGTTATCAGATAGGGTAGACCTCCTTTTATCATTACAGTACCTACATTTGTTTTGTTCTTTTCTATAGTTGCTTTCCCCTTTGAGAAAACTATATTGATATCAGATTCTCTGCTTAATTTTATGGCACTTAGTATGTTGTGAGGTATTTCTGGGATTAATAATACCCCCTCTATTTTCCCTAGACCAGGCAAGGTCACATTTCCTTTGCCTAGTACTTGAACCTTTTCTTGATTAGCTACCTTTATCACAAACTTATCTTCTATAAATGAAGATAATATACTTTTGTTGTTGGTGGTGTGATTTGTTGCACCAGAATCAATAAGCCAATTGTTATTCTCATCCTGCTGTGTTCTGGTGCTGTCTTGTTTATTTAGCCCATTCAGTGACCCAGATTTCCTCTCTTTTGAATTTTCTCTACCCCCTCTACCTTCTTTGTAATTTGGTGGGCTTCTATATTTGTGTCTATCTGTGGAAGATTGTCTGTAATTATATTTGCTCCTATATTCTGGTCTATGTCTCTCTCTTGAGACTTTGGGGCAGTCTCTTCTACTATGTTCCCTGGATCCACAATTGTAGCATCTAAAGGCCTCATTATGTTTATCTTGAAAGACTACTTTCCTAAAAGGTTTGTGGTCTGTTTGGTTACTGGATCGATTTTTTCTTGAATTGTCTTCTGCTATCAATTTGTTAGATAGACTTTCTATGGATAAATATCCCAAATTAATGGTATCTAAGTGTGACATAAAGCTATCCCATGATGGATCAAGTGAATTGATAATAACACTTTTCATTGTTTGATCTGAAATCACTTCCCCCCTCAATTGTAGCTCAGCTCTTATTTTGTTTAGATTTATCAAATGCTCACTTATAGAAACCCCTGGTTTTACTCTAGAGGAAAAGAAATCCTTAGACATTCTTGTGGTTGTAGCTACGCTATCGCTGTGAAATAGATTAAACATGCATTGAATTATTTCTGATACAGTTAGGTTTGGTTTGATGCTATGATACATTGCAGGAGACACGCTAGATATTATTATGAAAAATGCTCTATGATGTAAACAATCTATTTTTAAAGTCCAAGGTCTTCTTGGAGGGCTAGTTATAAAGAATAGTAAATTTTCTTTCATGAAAATAACCTGAAGCTGTTGATACCACTCTTGTAAATTAATGCCATCAATTCTAAGTTTTGGGAAGTCACTGGGTAAGTTACCTACATTATTCTGTCCATTACTTACAACCTGGGGCAGTCCGTGATCTCTCAAGTGCAGGAAATTACAGAACGGCATTGGGATGCTTGCAATGAGTCTGCGCGGTTCTCTGGCCAGTTCAAGTCCTTCTGGGTCGTCTACGTAGTTTCGCACATGCGCGTTGCTCATTTCTTCTTTGGTGGCGTCGTGGAAGGTTCTCTCCCTTTCAGCTCTCTCGATCCGCTCCTCCTCAGATGAGTCGGTCTCTGGCTCGGTTTTTGGGGTTCTGGTGGTGGTGACGGTTCTTTTCTTCTTTTTGTGTGCGTTGGTATTCGATTTTGTCTGTGGTGTAGGGCGAAATCGGCATGGCTCTCTGGGCTCGGGCGTCGTCGCTTTCGAAGTCAGGATGGGAGCGTGCAGGTCTTGAGTCGCCGGTTTGATTTCTTGCTTCTTCGTAGATGTCTTGGTAATTTTCAGTCTTGGCCCAAAAGCAGCAAAAAGCGTTTTCATTGCTGATTTTACTTGAGATTTTGTTAAATCGTCTTCACTTTCTGATTTTGGATCATCTGAAGAGTTTGAGACTTCTTTCTCACTTTCTTCGTCTGATAGTGTTTTTCGCGCCAGAAATTTTGAACTGAGCGTTTTGATTGGCTCTGCTCCATTCTCTTTTGAAGTTCGTTGAAACCAAGATGGCTGCCATTCAAAATTTCGCGCGGGATCACATCTTTTCTTTTTAACAACTATTTTCTCAGTAGTCATCTCACTTACGATTTTTTGATCTTTGGGTTTTTCTTTAATGACGTTTTTCTCTCTCGCTGCTCCGCTGTTCTTCAGCATCTCCTGGAGGTCCGCGATGAGACTTTCATCATTCTTTTGGCTTTTTAGTATCTTTAATATCTCTGACCTGAGTTCGTTATTTTCTATTTCGATTTCTTTCTGGTCATTATTTTCACTCATTAGTTCTTCTTCTTCAGTGGTGTATTCTTCGGATTCTCTCGAAATCGCATTGGTGGATTCGTTGATCATCTCTTGATCAGTTTCTATTTCTTTGCTGTAGGCCCTGGTGTTGGGCCTATCTTTCTTGGACATTTTTAATTACTTATTGAGTCAATTAACCATCCTCTGCTACCAACTTGTTGCAATATTTTCAGGATCAGACTCAATAAAGATAATAGGAGTTAGAGCTTTAAATATATTTCTTTTTAATTATGATAGGCATTCTATATTCACTGAATATTCAAGGTAGAAGCGACGAGAATGGTGAGGGTGGCTCCTTATATATACAAGGGGTGGAGCTAGGAATGGGAGTGGTAAGTTATGAATACATTAAAGTCCAAAGAATAAGTTAACCTCTGATGTTCCATATATACATTATTTACACATTGGAGAATAAGGCATTTACATCTGACATAGTCTATCCACTTTTTCCACTCCCATTCATAAGTCTCTTGTGAGCGATCTTTTAAATATGCTGAAATCTTCGCCATCTCTGCAAAAATGGCCATCTTCAAAGAATTCTTCAAACTTTTAAGCAATGCCCAATGTCTTCCCCACCCCCACCCCCCCACTTCGGAGGACTCGATTCATGTGCTTCAACTTTCTGTTTCCCAAAAATCACAACTTGCTGGCTTCCTGGCAAAGCTATTTGGCAGATTGTTTGGTTTCCCCATCCAATCTCCCTCAAGCTGAAGATAGTAGTATGTCGTTATTTACATAAGTATGAATGTTAGACAAGAAGAGAGGAGAGGAGAGGAGAAATGAGAAAGAGAGGAGGAGAAGAAGAGAAAGGAAAGAAAAAAGGAAAAAAAAGAAGAGAAGAGAAGAGAAATGAGGAGAGGAGAGGAGAGGAGAGGAAAAGAAGAGAAAAAGAAAGGAAAAAGAAAAAAGAAGAGAAACGAGAAAGAGGAGAGGAGAAGAAGAGAAAAAGAAAGGAAAAAGAAAAAAGAAAAAAGAAGAGAAAAGAGAGAGAAGAAGGAAAGAAAAGGAAAGAAAAAAGAAGAGAGAAAAGAAGAGAAGAGAAATGAGGAGAGGAGAGGAGAGGAGAGGAAAAGAAGAGAAAAAGAAAGGAAAAAGAAAAAAGAAGAGAAATGAGAAAGAGGAGAGGAGAAGAAGAGAAAAAGAAAGGAAAAAGAAAAAAGAAGAGAAATGAGAGAGAAGAAGGAAAGAAAAGGAAAGAAAAAAGAAGAGAGAAAAGAAGAGAAGAGAAATGAGAAATGAGAGAGAAGTGAAGAAGAGAAAAAGAAAGGAAAAAGAAAAAAGAAGAGAAATGAGAGAGGAGAAGGAAAGAAAAGGAAAGAAAAAAGAAGAGAGAAAAAAAGAGAAATGAGAAATGAGAGAGAAGTGAAGAAGAGGAAAAAAAGGAAAAAGAAAAAAGAAGAGAAGAGGAATGAGAGAGGAGAAGAGAAAAGGAAAGAAAAGAGAAAAGAAGAGAAATGAGAGAAGAGGAGAAAAAGAAAGGAAAAAGACAAAGAAGAGAAGAGAGGAGGGGAGGAGAGGAGAGAGGAGAAAAAGGATGAGAGAGTGAGGAGAGGAGAGGAGAAGATAAAAGGAAAGGAAAAAAAGAAAAGTAGAGGAGCAGAGAAAAGAAGAGAAGAAAAGAGAAAAAGAGGAGAGAAAATTAAAAAAAAGGAAGAGGAGAGAGAAAAAGACAAAATAAAAAGAGGAAGGAAGAACGGAAGAGAGAAGGAAGGAAAAGAGAGGAAGAAAAGAGAAGAAGAAAGGGAGAAGAAAAGAGAGAAGAGGAGACAAAAAAAAATAAGAGAGCAGAAAGAGAAAGAGAAAAAGAGAAAAGAAGGGGGGCGGGAAAAGAAAAGGACGCCCCTTATTGTCACAGCATGAAAATCCGGAAGAAAGAAGGGGAAGCTTCTTCCGAACTCTGCTTTTTTTTCTCCAGCCATCCCAGGACCAAACAAAACTTTTGTCAAAAGTTTCTGCAAAACTTTTTGCTTCCGAAATGATTGACAGCTTCTCCCCAGCCTCATCCTCAGCCAGTAACCCCAGCCGTCCACGCTCCCAAAAGTTTCAATCTTGCAAAAATCCTCCAAGATCCTCCTCCTTCCCTCCCCCCTCCCTCCTTCCCCCTCCCTCTCCCCCCCCGCCGCCCCATTTTCCCCCTTGCCAAAGTTCATCCTTGGGGAATTTCCCCCCCTCCCCCATCACACCCACAGGTCCACGACCTCCTAACCAGGAGCAAAAATGAAGCCGGCGAAACAAGAAGCTGGGCTCTCTATCTGTTGAATTTCTGCCTGCCTGTTTGCCTGCTTAGCCAGATTGCTGTCAAAATCCCAGCAATTTTGGGATCCCAGCACAAGTTTTACTCAACCGCACAAGTTTTACTCAAGAAAAAGTAGAGTCGTCCCGTGGGAAAGTCGCCTGCACTTTCGGGGTCCCTCTCTTTAGAGGTTTGAGGTCCAGCAGAAATGTGTAGGGGAGGGGTTGAGCCCCAAAATGGGGGGGGTGAGGGTAGGCAGGTTGAACCCCAAATCAAAGGCATTTCTTTTTACCTGGTTTGCAAAGAATCGGAGATCGCGGCGCAGGAACCAGCCAGCTGCGGCTTCCTTCTTTCCCAGCAATAACCGTTTTGCTCCTGTGCAGGCAGGCGGGTATTAAATTTACCAGCTGACCTGAGGCTCAGGTAACCAGGTTGCACAACTTCCTGTTTACCTGGGCAATTCTCTTTCCTGTGCATTTAAAAAAAATTTTTTTTTTTTTTTTTTTGCACACCAGACAAGTCTCAGTGCAAAGTTAGATCTCGGAGCTGCCGGCATCCCAGATTTCCATGGAAAGAGGGTGCCCTGTTTGGATTCAGCAAAATACACACACACATGCACACGCGCACACACACACACACACACACACACACACACACACACACACAATTATGGGTCGTTGGTGTTCTCTGAGCTAGATTCGGGTGTTGTTGTTTTGGGGGGTTTTTAGGCATTTCATGATCCAACTAGGGAACATCATCAGTGCTAGAAGGGAATGAGGTTGGGAGGGTGGGGGGAGGAGGAGGAGGAGGAGGAGGAAGAGACCAAAACAAGAAGCTGGATACCCTGCCTGTTGAATGTCTGCCTGCCTGTCTACCAGATTGCTGTCAAAGCCCCATCCTGGGAAACTAACATTTTTGTAAACGTTTTAATCTAGAGCAGTGATGGCTAGCCTTTTTGCCGTCAAGTGCCAAAAGTGGGGGAACTTTTACCAGTGGGCCCGGTAGGTCCATTATTCACCCTCCCCAAGCTCTAGAGGCTTTCTTGGAGCCTGGGGAGGGTGAAAATGGTTTTCCCCACCCCCTCTGGAGGCTGGAAATAGCTGGAAGCAGTAGTGGGTTGCTCCCGGTTCGCACCGGTTCGCAAGATTTCACTGGTAGTAAAAATTTGTAGAAGTTCCCAGAACCGGTAATAACATTGGCTGGCCATGCCCCCAAACCAGTCCCCGGCCCGGTCGCCGCTCGCTTACCCCGCCCACCTCATCAGAGGCTTTTTTTTACTTTTTACTTTTAAAAGCATTTTTTCCACAACCTCTTCGGCTGAAAAAAATGCTTTAAAAAAAAAAAAAAACCTCTGATGATTGTGCGGCTCAGCTGGGATCATCAGAGGCTTTTCAAAGCATTTTTTTCTGCAACCTCTTGGCCGAAAAGGTGGTACAAAAAATGCTTTGAAAAGCCTCTGACGATCCCAGCTGAATTGCCTGATCGGCAGAGGCTTTTCAAAGCATTAGAAAAAATGCTTTGAAAAGTTAAAAAAATAAAAGCCTCTGATGATCCTGCGGCTCAGCTGGGATCGTCAGAGGCTTTTCAAAGTATTTTTTTCTGCAACCTCTTGGCCGAAGAGGTGGTACAAAAAATGCTTTGAAAAGTCTCTGACAAATCCCAGCTGAGTTGCCTGATCAGCAGAGGCTTTTCAAAGCATTAGAAAAAATGCTTTTAAAAGTTTAAAAAAAAAAAAAGTTGGCCACGCCCACCCAGTCACATTACTACCCCCCACAAAGCCACACCCACAAAACAAGCCACACCCACAGAACCGTTAGTAAAAAAAATTTAGAACCCACCCCTGGACCGGAAGGCCTGAAAATCAGCTGGCCGGCGCGCACATGCGCACTGGAGCTGAGCTAGGGCAATGCTCGGGTGCCCACAGATATGGCTCCACGTGCCACCTGTGGCATGCGTGCCATAGGTTTGCCGTCACAGATCTAGACGTTTCCAATTCCTGCAGCCATTCATCATATGTTTTCACCTCCAGCCCCCTCTAATCATCTTTGTCGCTCTTCTCTGCACTCTTTCCAAAGTCTCCACAACTCTGACAACATTTTCCCTTCCTAGCAGACTCAAACCAGGATCATAAGTGTGAAGGGGTTTCCCCCACGCCCCCACCCCATTGGGGGCATCAAAACAACAAGAGCCTCAAATTAGGGGTGAACCTAATTCAATTCTTCCTTCATTTGGATGTATTAGGACCGCGATGGCGAACCTATGGCACGCATGCCACAGGTGGCGTGTGGAGCCATGTCGCTTGGCACGCCAGCTCAGCTAGCGTGCACATGCATGCACTGGCCAGCTAATTTTTGGGCCTTCTGGGCCCACCAGAAGTAGGGAAACAGGCTGTTTCCTGCCTCCGGAGGGCCTGGGGTGAGGTGGGGAAGGCTGTTTTTGCCCTCCCCAGGTGCATAGAGAGGATCTGGACCCAGGTGAGACAGAAAAACGGGCCTACCGGGACATCATGTGCCAGGACCTGGTGGGAGAGGGGGTCGCACGCGCATGCACAGGGCGGGGTGCATAGAATTATGGGTGTGGGCATGCTCACGCGTGAACCTCCCCCATCCCCCTTCATGGCATGCGATGGCAAAAAGGTTAGCCATCACTGTGTTAGGATATGGTTTGAGCCTAATAAGTTCTCCAGGCAATATATGTGTTCTGTGACTTTAATATGAATACGTATTGTGTGACTTTAAAGTTTTACTGCTGATTCATTGTAATGCTGAGTCATGCTGTAATTAGATAATCACTAGTTGTAAATGTATTTAAGAAAGGTACTGTAATGTATTCAGTTGATGATATGCTACCATAGTGTGTGGAGTTGCTACCATCGTGCTATCATCGTTGGATGGATCTGCTACCATCGTGGTTGGTGAACCAGAGTGAGTTTGTTATTCTAACCAACTACTGTTTGTGTGGTAAGAAGAGTTTCTGTATCACTGGACTGATTGAACTGGCAAAGACTTGGATTGATTTAAACACTATGAGATTGTTTTTTTTCACTATAAAGTAAACTTTTGATAAACCAGTTTGCACATCTCTTATTCATTGCTCCCAGCAACGTTTCTCTGTGCTCTACACTCTGCTGGTTGGTAACACAACAACAATATCCTTAACAGGAGGGAGGGAGGGATGGAAACTACCTAGAATTCCTGCTGGATGAAAAGGTCTTTCTTTAGCTGAAGGACCCACAAGTTCCCCCCTTCCTCTGGGATTGTCTATCCCCACCCCCACCCCGCCCCGTTGCCTCCGAACTCCGTCCTGCCTGCTCGCACAAAGACCTATTTTATACCAGGCTGCCAACTAGGGTGCTTGGCGATGGGTGCCAAGGCAAATCTGGGGCCAGGCCAAGAACGTAAGAAAAAGGAATTGCTTGCATCCCTTGAACCTCGGCGTGGATTATTGCAGCCGGGCGAGAAAGGGGTGGTGGGTGCTTTTTTGCAACCAGAGACCCTTCCCCCCCCCAAACTCTCCCGCCCATGCCAACTAAGGCCAGGTGGATTTTCCTCTTGAAAAGCACCATTCAGAGCTCAACCCAGCGCCAGACGAGAAAGGCTGAGGATCAACAGCTCTCCCTGCCCTTCGCGGCTCCTCGCCAGCAGCTGTTCTGGGGGGGACGACAACACACAAATCGAGATATAGAGGAATTAATTTGCACATTCCTGAACACAAGTCTGGGACAGGGATTGTGCAACTACTCGCTATTTGGGCCATCCGACAATTTTTTTTATTTTTTATTTTATTTGATTTATATGCCGCCCTTCTCCGGAGACTCAGGGCGGCTTACAATGCGCTAAGCAATAGCCTTCATACTTTTGTATATTTATACAAAGTCAGCTTATTGCCCCCACAATCTGGGTCCTCAATTTACCTACCTTAGAAAGGATGGAAGGCTGAGTCAACCTTGAGCCTGGTGAGATTCGAACTTGCAGTAATTGCAGACAGCTGGAGTTAAATTACAATGCATTAGTCTGCTGAGCTATCCAGGCTCCTCTGAGCTATCCAGGCTCCTTGGAATTCCCTGGAATTCCCTCGATCTTTTTTCCGTTGTCGTTGTCGTCATATTTTGTTTCTAATTCAGATTTTTTAAAAAAAATATTTTCATCATTTATTTTTTACCTTTTTTTAAAAAAAAATTAAGACGATCCTAATATAATACAGGGGACACGGTGGCTCAGTGGCTAAGACGCTGAGCTTGTCGATCGAAAGGCCGGCAGTTCAGCGGTTCGAATCCCGAGTGCCGCGTAATGGAGTGAGCTCCCGTGATTGGTCCCAGCTTCTGCCAACCTAGCAGTTTGAAAGCAGGTAAAAAATGCAAGTAGAAAAATAGGGACCACCTTTGGTGGGAAGGGAACAGCGTTCCGTGCGCCTTTGGCGTTGAGTCATGCCGGCCACATGACCACGGAGACGTCTTCGGACAGCGCTGGCTCTTCGGCTTTGAAACGGAGATGAGCACCGCCCCCTAGAGTCAGGAACGACTAGCACATATGTGCGAGGGAAACGTTTACCTTAACCTTAATATAATACAGGTAGTCCTCGACTTACAGCCATTCATTGAGGGACTTTTCAAAGCTACAAAAAGCGACTTAGGACGGTGTTTCACACTTACGACCGTTGCAGCATCCCCAGGGTCACCTGATCAAAGTTTGGACGCTTGGAAACTGGCTCATATTTATGACAGTCGTAGTGTGTTCTGTGTCACGTGATCCGCTTTTGAGTCCTTCTGACAAGCACAAGCAATGGGGAAGCCAGATTCACTTACCGGCCATGTTACTAACTGCAGTGATTCACTTAACACAATGATGACAAAGCAAGGTTGTAAAACGGAGCAAAAAATCACCACAACTGTCTTCCTTAGCAAAGGAAATATTTGGCTCAGTTGTGGTCGTAAGTCGAGGAATATCTACCAATGAGAAACCTAACCTGGCCTAGCTGTAAATTCCACTGAAAAAAACATTCACCGAAATTGACCAAAATGCTTCCTGGAACATAGAACATCGAATCTTTGGTCTGGAAGGGACCTTGGAGGTCTTCTAGTCCAACCCCCTGCTTAGGCAGGAAACCCTACACCACTTCAGACAAATGGTTATCCAACATCTTCCTAAAAATTTCCAGTGTTGGGGCATTCACAAATTCTGGAGGCAGGTTGTTCCACTGGTTAATTGTTCTCACTGTCAGAAAATTTCTCCTTAGTTCTAAGTTGCTTTTCTCCTTGATTAGTTTCCATGCGTTGCTTCTTGTCCTGCCCTCAGGGGCTTTGGAGAATAGCTTGACTCCCTCTTCTTTGGGGCAGCCCCTGAGATATTGGAAGACTGCTATCATGTCTCCCCTAGTTCTTTTCTTTTAAACTTTTACAGAATACATAATAACAGAGTTGGAAGGGACCTTGAAGGTCATCTAGTCCGACCCCCTGCTCAAGCAGGAAACCTTATACCCGTGATGGCGAACCTGTGGCACCTGTGCCACAGATGGCACGTGGAGCCATATTGGTGGGCACGTGAGCATTGCCCTATTTCAACTCCGGAACGTATACGCATGCCGGCCAGCTGATTTTCGGGCCTTCTGGGCCCACCAGAAGTCGGGAAACAGGCTGTTTCTGGTCTCCAGAAGGCCTTTGGGGGGGGGTGAGGAAGGCCATTTTGGCCCTCCCCAGGCTCCTAGAAAGGCTCTGGAGGCTGGGAAGACCAAAAAACAGGCCTACCGGATGTTCTGTCCCCGTCTCACACACGCACACAAACAGACAGCCGGGGGTTAAATAAACTGGCAGACAACCAATTCTTCCGATAAGAAGCTTGGCAGCAACCCAGTAGCTGCTTGCCAAGAACTTTACTCATAAACAAAATACACACAGTTCAAGCATTGTCCAGTTCGTAAAATAAATCCAAGGCAGATAATGTTATTTCCAAAGATGCAATGTGACTCGATAGTAGTTAGGTTTGTCCATCACAGAGTCTGAATGGCCACCTCACCCCCTTTTATGCCCTGTGGGGTGTGGTCCAGTGACTCATCTTAATCTCTGGCACGCCTCCTTTTCTGCTGCTTGCGCTTGTCTCTCCGACGCTGGCATGGATCCAGCCAAGACTTATCTCCGTCACTGTCCGACTGCGAGGAGAAAACTGGCTCCTGACCAATCTCTTCTCCTTTGGGAGACACCTGAGGCATTGCCAGAGAGGAGGGTCCTGGAGAGGGAGGCCTTGCCAACTCCTCTCCTTCACTCTTGGAGTCCTCTCCTGCCGATGACACAGGCTCAGGTAACCGAGCCACAACACCGGGCCCACCGGGCCATTGCATGCCAAAAGTGGGGGGAGCACAGGCGGTTGTGCATGCATGCACAGAGGGGCAGGGCACATTGAATAATGGGTGTGGTCATGTGTGTGCGTGACCCCCCCCCCCGTGCTCTCCTCCCTTTTGGCACGTGACGGCAAAAAGATTTGCCATCACTGCCCTATACCATTTCAGACAAATGGCTGTCCAGTCTCTTCTTGGAAACCTCCAGTGATGGAGCACTTTGCACTGATTACAGGTAGTTCTCGACTTATGACCCCCTTGGATTATTGTTTGATATCCCAGAATTATTAACTTTGGCGGCCCTGAAGGGGGGAAGGGTGCAGTTCCCCGAAACAGGGCAAATTCTTCTCACGGCCAAGAATGAAATTCCTTTTTTTTTTTTTTAAAAAAAAATGCTTTTATTAGCTGAGAGAACAACGTCAGAAATCTTATTGCCATCGGGGGGGAAAAACCCACACAAAATAATTGGTATTTTTCTGAACAGAGTGCAATTTCCTGCTGTCCACTGGTATCAAGCTGGGTCATTCACTGGTGTGTAAAAATAACACAAATAACTTCCTGATCAAAGGCACATATGCACCCCTTGTCAAAAGCCTGCTGGGACGGTCACTAATCATAATCATAAGTTTATTTGTCAAGCATATATAAGAAAACAGGGAAAAGTATAAACATAATTTGAATACATGAAAAGAGTAAGAGTAAAAAGGAATATTAGGACAGGGACGGAAGGCAGCTGGTGCTCTTATGCACGCCCCTTACAGACCTCTTAGGAATGGGGTGAGGTCAACAGTAGACAGTCTAAGGTTAAAGTTTTGGGGGTTTGGGGGAAGAAACCACAGAGTCAGGTAGTGCATTCAAGGCATTGACCACTCTGTTACTGAAGTCATATTTTCTGCACTCAAGTTTGGAGCAGTTTACCTTGAGTTTGTATCTATTATTTGCTCGTGTATTGTTGTGGTTGAAGCCAAAGTAGTCATTGACAGGAAGGACATCGTGGCAGATAATTTTATGTACTATGACTGAAGTCGGCGTAGTTCTAAGTTGTCTAAGCCCAAAATTTGGAGTCTGGTGACATCAGGTATTTTATTGCAGTTAGAGGAATGGAGGACTCTTCTCGTAAAATATCTCCAGATTCTGTATTTATGTCCGATATGCAGTGTGGGTTCCAGACAGATGAGCTGTATTCAAGAATTGGTCTAGCAAATGTTTTGTATGCTCCAGTTAGTAGTACAACATTGCCAGAGAAGAAGCTACGCAAGATTAGGTTAACAACTTGGTAGTACAGTGGTTTAATGCACCCTGTAATTAACACAGCTGCCTGCAATTTCTGCAGGTTCAAATCTTACCAGGCTCAAGATTGACTCAGCCTTCCATCCTTTCTAAGGTAGGTAAATTGAGGACCCAGTTTGTGGGGGCAATAAGCTGACTTTGTATAAATATACAAAAGGATGAAGGCTATTGCTTAACGCATTGTAAGCCGCCCCGAGTCTCCAGAGAAGGGCGGCATATAAATCAAATAAAAATTAAAAAAAAAAAAAAAAACAACTCTTAATGCCTTTTTGGCAATGTTGTTACAGTGGGCTCGGGCACTTAAATCTTTAGAAATGAGTACTCCAAGGTCCTTGACAGAGTGAGGGTCATCTACAAGGTTATGTCCATCTAATATGTATTTTATATTTTGATAATGGCAATCACGCAACCCCAGGAAAGTGCAACGGTCATAAATGCATGCCAATTGCCAAGCAACCAAATTTTGATCACGTGAGTGTGAGGATGCTGTAATGATCATAAATGCGAGGACTGGTCATAAGTGCGAGGACTGGTCGTAAGTCACTTTTTTTCAACCCTTTGAAGAGTCCCTAGGTGTAGGGAAATGAAACCCAGCTAGTCCTCGACTCACGACCACAACTGAGCCCAAAATGTCTGTTGCTAAGTGAGACATTTGTTCAAAGTGAGTTTTGCCCCCGTTTTTACGCCCTATCTTGTGGCCCTGGTGAAGTGAAGCACCGCAGTTGTGAAATGAATAACACGGTCATTAAGGATGCCAGGACGGCTGTAAGTGTGAGAAACGGATGTAAGTGTGAGGACCGGTCATAAGTGCGAGGATTGGTCGTGAGGAGAGCATTCTCTGTGGGGGGCCCTACCCTCTGGAATGAGCTGCCCCCGGAGATTCGTAGGATTCCCAACCTGCGTACCTTTCGTCGCGCCCTAAAAACATTATTATTCCAACAAGCAGGGCTGGCCTAAATAATAATAATAATATTTTACTATTTTAATGGGTTGTTTTATTAGAGTTTTCGGCCAATTTATTTAATTGTTTTAAATTGCTTTTAATTTTTATATTGTCACGGTTTTATTTCTGGCTGTACACCGCCCTGAGTCCTTCGGGAGAAGGGCAGTATAGAAATTTAATAAAATAAAATAAATAAATAAATAAATAGTAACTTTTTTTCCCCCAGCACTTCGAATAGTCCTTATGTGTAGGACAATGAAGTAGGGTTGCGTCCAGCTCGATGTTCTGAAACACCCCAAAACAACAACAGCCAAACTTTATTTTGGAAGAGAAAAAAAAAATCTGAATTTTGGCTATTTTTTTTTATTTTTTTTATTTTTTTTTTTATTTAATTTGATTTATATGCCGCCCTTCTCCGGAGACTCAGGGCGGCTTACAATGTGTTCAGCAATAGCCTTCATCCTTTTGTATATTTATACAAAGTCAGCTTATTGCCCCCACAATCTGGGTCCTCAATTTACCTACCTTAGAAAGGATGGAAGGCTGAGTCGACCTTGAGCCTTGGCGAGATTCGAACCTGCAGTAATTGCAGGCAGCTGGTCTTAATAACCAGCTTAATAACAGGGTGCCTTAAACCACTGTGCTACCAATACATCCAAATAATCCAGCCAACTCTTCTTCCCCGGAGCAATTTCCACCTGTCAAGTGGACTCCGTCTGAAGGGGGGGGGGGTCATGGGTATGTGGGTGGGGGGGAAGCCCAGCTGTCCTGACACCAGGTCACCCTTCATAGGCTCCAGTTTGTCTGACGCCCACTTCCGGAAGGATCTGTCTCTACATGTCGTTCCCCCCTCTTCTCCCTTCTTGTTTTCTTTCAAAGACAAAGAAGTTGGAAATCCCCACCCAGGTTGGGAAAGGACACTGCGGGAATTGTGGCTCTCAAGGTAACACAAACTTTGCAACGAATCGCACCGGGGGTCCCAGCAGGGAAGGGGCATCCGCGAAATCAGGGTTTGTTGAACTTGGCCGCTTTAAGGTGGGTAGGATTCTGGGATCCGCTGAAATCCAAATGGCCAAGTTTATCCCAACCTGTCTCAGCCTCCTACTTAGCATCTTGCAGGTTGCCTTGGACTGCAACTCCCATCGTTGGTCATGTGAGCTGGGGATGATGGGGTGGTTCTCCCACCCATCAGCTCATCTAAAGTCTCACTCTAGTGTTTTTTTTTTTTAAGATGCTAGGAAGAAATTGGTCGGTTGGTCCTGTCCAATTGTCCCTTTCTTTTAAATCTCCTCCTCCTTCTCCTCATCGCCTTCTCCTTCTTCCCATCTTCTCCTCATCTCTTCCGTCTTCTCATCATTTCCTTCCTTTTCTCCTCCTTCTCCCTCTCCTCCTCCTCCATCTTCTCCTTCCTCTTCCTCCTTCCTCTTCTGATACTCCTCCCTGTCCTCCTCCTCATTGCCTTCTCCTTCTCCCCTCCCCCTCCTTCATCTCCTCCTTCTCATCTCTTCTGTCCTCATATTTTCCTTCCTCTTCTCCTCCTTCTCCTTCTCCTCCTCCTTCTCCTCCATCTTCTTTCTAATTTTCATCTCCTCCTCCCTCTCCTCCTCCTTCTCCTCCTCTCCTTCTCCTCCTCTCCTTCCCCTTCTTCCCCTCCACCTCCTCCACCTTCTCCTTCTTCTAATCTCTTCTATCTTCTCATCGTCTCCTTCCTCTTCCTTCTTCCTCTCCTCCATCTTCTCCTCCTTCTCCTCCATCTTCTTTCTAATTTTCATCTCCTCCTCCTTCTCCTTCTCCTCATCGTCTTCTACTTCTTTCCCTCCACCTCCTCCATCTTCTCCTCCATCTTGTCCTTCCTCTTCCTCTCCTCCTCTTCCATCTTCTCCTTCTCATCTTCTCTTCCATCTCCTCCTCCCTCTCCTCCTCCTCTTCCATCATCTTTCTAATCTTCATCTCCTCCTTCTCCTTCTCCTTCTCCTTCTCCTTCTCCTTCTCCTTCTCCTTCTCCTTCTCCTTCTCCTTCTGATACTCCTCCCTGTCCTCCTCCTCCTCCTCATTATCTTCTCCTTCTCCCCCTCACCCTCCTCCTTCTTCTCATCTCTTCTATCCTCATCTTTTCCTTCCTCTTCTCCTCCTTCTCCCTCTCCTCCTCCTCCATCTTCTTTCTAATCTTCATCTCCTCCTTCTCCTTCCGCTTCCTCCTTCCTCTTCTGCTACTCCTCCCTCTCCTCCTCCTCCTCTCCTTCTCCTTCTTCCCCTCCTTCTTCCCCTTCTTCTCCTCATCTTCTCCTTCCTCTTCCTCTCCTCCTCCATCTCCTCCTCCCTCTCCTCCTCCTCCTCCTCCATCTTCTTCTCATTTTCTCCTCCTCCTTCGTCTTCTCCTTCCTCTTCCTCTCCTCCTCCTCCTCCATCTTCTCCTCCTCATCTTCCCCTCCCTCTCCTCCTCCCTTTCCTCCTCTTCCATCTTCTTCTCATTTTCTCCTCCTCCTCCTCCTCCTCCTCCTCCTCCTCCTCCTCCTCCTCCTCCTCCTCCTCCTCCTCCTCCTCCTCCTCCTCCTCCTGAGGCCATAAATGAAAGCCAGGCTTATCACAGAGTTTACAGAAACTCATTTATTGGTGTGCATGTGTGTCTTTGTGTGACTTTCCAAGGTTGGCCGGGAGAAGCCAAAATATTTTCATCTGTTGCAAGGCAGGCTGCCAAAAGGGACCTGCCCTCCATATTGCGGCTGCCTCTTTATTCATCTTATCGGGGTAATAAAGACCCAGCCCCTAATTACAGGTGGGCCAGTTCCTATAAACGGAGCCTGAAGATTAGCCCTATTTTAAAAAAAAATACCTGAGTGGTTTCGTTGAATTCTTTATATATATAAAGGCCAAGCCCCCACCCAATCAGAACACACCTCCACCCAATCAGAACACAGAACACAGCCAAGCTCCCACCCAATCAGTTCACACCCCCACTGGCAGTTAAAAGGAAGAAACAGCTGCGATCACACATTGCTCCTAGAAGCACGAAGCTGAGAACACCAGCCTGAAGATGGCGAATGAAACTTCGTTGAAGCGTTGCCAAGATACTTCCAATTTTACACGGGAGAAAATCCGAATAACCAAAGACCTACATACAAACACCCGCGAAAACCTCAAAACACACACACACACACACACACACGTATGTATGTATGTATGTATATATATATATAACTTTATAAACCAGTTTGGTGGAAGCTCCTCTAAGTAAGTATAAAAACAACCACCAAAGTGTAAGAATTATAGTAACACACAGGGACACACCATAACCAAAATGTAATAACAAAATAACAGGGGGGAAAAAATAAAATAAAATGAACACAAAAAGTCCTCGACTTACAACGCTTCATTTAGTGACCGTTCAAAGTTACAACAGCACTGGGGGAAAAAAATGCTTCGTGTCTGTTTTTCACACTTATGACCGTTGCAGCATCCCCATGTCACGTGTTCAAAATTTGGATGCTTGGCAACTGACTCATATTTATGACGGTCCTGCGGCCACGTGATCCCCTTTTGCGACCGTCTGACTAGCCAAGTCAATGAGGAAGCCAGATTCACTTAACAACCATGTTGCTATCTTAACCACTGCAGTGATTCACTTAACGATGGTGGCGAGGAAGGTCGTAAAATGGGACAAAATACACTTAACCACTGCCTCGCTTCACATTCTCTTGTGAATCACAAGAGAAATTTTGGGCTCAGTTGTCGTCATAAGTCGAGGACTAGCTGTACAATATTACTGGCACTGGGAGTTCTATGACTCTCAGGCGTGAAATTAAAGACCACAGAGAGATTTAAATGAAGATTGTTGCTTTATTTACTCTGGCTCAAATGGAACCACAGGTAGTCCTTGACTTACAACCATTTGTTTAGTGACCATTCAAAGTTATTTTAAAAAGCGACTTACAAACAGTCCTCATTCTTACAAGAATCTGCGGTCATATCAGTGGTGAAATTCAAAATTTTTCCCTACCGGTTCGGTGGGTGTGGCGTGGTGGGCGTGGCTTGGTGGGGGGGTCATGTGACTGGGTGGGCATGGCCAACTTTTTTTTTTTTTACTTTTTAAAGCATTTTTTTTACTACTTATTCGCCCAAAACGATAGTAAAAAATGCTTTAAAAAAGTAAAAAAAAAAAAGGTTCCGATGATCACGCAGCACAGCTGATTGTGACAGCTGATTGCAGCACAAATGCTTTTTTAAAGCATTTTTTTTTTTTACTACCAGTTCGGGGAACCAGTAGCAGTTTTTACTACCGGTCCGGGCAAACCGGCCTGAACTGGTAACATTTCACCCCTGGGTCACATGATTAAAATCTGGGTGTTTGGCAGCCGGCATATATTCAGCATCACAACCTTCTCAGTTGCCTTTTGAAAGAAGTCAATAGGAAAAGCTGGATTCCTTGTGATTCACTTAATAACTGCAGTAATTCACTTAACAACTATGCCAATGTAGAAAGTCAGCACCCACCCCTCTCCTAGAAGAATGAAAGAATGAAATATTTTAAGGAATATTTAAAAAAAGGCAGAATATTATATTTCTCTTAAAGGAGAAATGGAGAAACATGTTTTTAAGAGGCAGAAAGCAGCCCCCACCTTCCTTAATAACCCACAGCAGATGTCAGCACTTAAGAGATAAAGAGCTTATTGTAAAAGGAAGACAAGAATCTAGATAGCTCTATTCATAAACAAATACCCTCAACCAAGAGCCAAAATGGGATGAAAGCCATTAAGCCACAATAGGAATTGCATTGCCCCCAGAGCAGTCCAAACTTCAACAAAACTTAGCTCAGACAAATACCTAGGATTTGCATTTCTTCTTTTGCCAATAGAGCCAGCTATGTCAGAAATGGTGTAGGGTCTCCTGCTTGGGCAGGGGGTTGGACTAGATGACCTGAAAAGTCTCTTCCAACTCTGGTAATCTGTATCTGTATCTCTACATAACCCCATAGGAATCTGACAACAGTAGGTGTTTCTGTCTCCCTTAGGATTTTTAATTTCTCTTCTAGGGGAAATATTTTATCCTGCCTTTTTAATATTTCTCAAAATATCTCATTCTTCTAGGAAAGGAGTGAGTCCTAACTTTCTACAGCACCACAGAGTAAACAAAGGGTACAGTCACCATGTGCTTTACTGCTTAACTGCTTAACTGTAACAGGAAACAGGAAACCCTACTTGGAACAAAAGGACATAGAGTATATATCATAGAGCCAAACTTGTAAACACTGCCATCTACTGGCTGAGTACTACTGTAGTTGTTGCATAAAAATACATTCCACAAAATGCATTCCCACAATGCAATGATACGATTTAGCATGTTGCTTTAATTAACGTCATTTGCCTGCTGACACCCCAGCACGCGGGACATAGTCACTCTGGCACATGGTATGGACAAAGGCATCCTCTCAAGCTTGGCACCATTAGTGTGGCACCTTAAATGAACCCAGGCATCGTGACCAGCTCGCTGTGACCAATTTGCACAGCTTCTGTCACAACAGAATTGCTCAGCTCTGCTAAGGCTGACTCTACGAAAGGATCTGAGCTTGGTAGCATAACTCTGCTTGCCATGTTGTGTGTGATGAAACTCTTAGGACCTAGAAGGTAGAACATAGATTCAATAAAGGACAATATTTATACTGTAGCTCAGGGTTGAACTGGGAAGTCCTTGGTGCTCTCTGAGCTTGGTGGCTTCCTTGCAGACATTTCATGACCCAGCTAGGTAACATCATCAGTGCTAGAAGGGAGTAGGTGTTATGTAAAATGTCTAACTTGTTTATATCTTGTCTGTATCTCTACCTTCTTACTTTTCTGCAAGGGTTAACAATAATACACGCCCCCTCATTTCCATAATCCTACCTGATTCCTGATTCCTCCCCTCGGGTATAAAAAGGTCTCTCTGAGGTAAATCTGTGCTGTTCCAATTGTGTATCTAAAAGAGAAAAACATAACGTTAAAGGTCTAATGATTAAAGAGGCCTAGGATCTATCCAGGTCTAAAATAAAAGCTTGAAAATAAAATACATTTTGATTAGTGAGTTATTGGGCTAGAACCATCGACTTTAACAAAATGGTAGCAGAGGATGGTTGCCCATAACTCTATAAAATGACTGAAACAAATGCTTACTCTGAAAATATAAACAGAGTAAACACAAGAGCCTTCACCAAGAAAATGGCTGTATTTTATATAAAAGTGCATTGAGAGAAGGAGCAGGAAAAAGAGGAAGAGGAGAGGAAGAGGAAGAGGAGAACTGTGGGGACCTTAGTGCTCTCTGAGCTTTGTGGCTTCCTTCCATTCCATTTCATTAGCAAACTAGGTAACATCATCAGTGCTAGAAGGGAGTGGGGTTTGCAGAGAGGAGGAGGAGGAGGAGGAGGAGGAGGAGGAGGAGGAGGAGGAGGAGGAGAACAAGGACTGTGGGGCCCTTGATACTCTTCAAGTTTGGTGGTTTTCTTTCAGACATTTTATGACCCAACTAGGTAACATCATCAGTGCTAGAAGGGAGTGGGGTTTGCAAAGAGAAGGAGGAATATCATCAATATATACCAGTTGCCAACTGTCCTAATTTTGATCACATGGTCACAGGGATGCTGCAACAGTTGTGCAAAAACCGGTCGTAGGTCATTTTCTTCAGCGCCATTGTAACTTGGAATGGTCACTAAACGAAACCGTTGTAAGTCGAGGACCCCCTGTACCGCTACTCGTCAGTCAGGTTTTTTTTCAGGGCTGTTGTAACTTCGAGCAGTCAGTGACTGTAAGTCAAAGACGACCTGCATTCCTAAGGGAGAAGGCCTTCGGAGCCTGCAAATCCAGGTTTCATTTCACTGTTAGATCAACATAGGAGCCCTGGTGGTTAGAATGTAGTATTGCAGGCAAATTCTGCCCACTGCCAGCAGTTCGATTTTAACCGGCTCAAGGTTGACTCAGCCTTTCAGCTTTCTGAGGTTGCTAAAATGAGGAGCCAGATTGTTGGGGACAAGAGGCTGATTCTGTAAAACCGCTTAGAGAGGGCTGTAAAAGCACCGGGAAGCGGTATATACGTCTAAGTGCTATTGCTATTCGGATCCATTTGCTATCCATTCAGAAGTTGATAGTCTTCTGAAGTCCGCTGGTAACCGGCCAGCCTGGCTTTAACATCTATTTATTGGAAAAAATAAATCTAGTTTCCCCCCAGAATTCAATTCAGAATAGAGCTCGAAGGGACCTTGAAGGTCATCTAGTCCAATCCCCTGCTCAAGGAGGAGATCCTATACCATTTCAGACAAGTGGCTGTCCAGTCTCATCTGAAAAACCTCCAGTGATGGAGCGCCCACGATTTCTTGTGGCAAGCTGTTCCACTGGTTAATCGTTCTCACTGTGAGGAAGTTTCTCCTTAGTTCCAGATTGCTTCTTGTAGGCAGAAAAATCCCATCCGGTTCCAAGCCACAAGAAAAATGCTGGAAATAAAATGGAGGCTGGCCGCCAAGGAAAGGAGGTCTTTGTTTATTTGGTTTCCGGAAACTTCAGTGGCAGCAGCAATGTTGGCTGAGTGTGTGGATGGATCTTGATAGGGTTCTGATTTGAGATGCTCCAGGGGGATTGTGCAATGTAGTGAGCCTTGTGACTTTTGCTATTCTAATGGTGGTGGGTTAATCCTAATCTCCTGTCCTTAGAATTTGGTTGCGGGAGTCTTTGTTTTTGTACTTTTAATCCTTTCTGGGGGAATCAGTTTTGTTTATGAACAACCTGGCCTGGATTTCTTAATGGGCACAAAATATCCATCTCTCAAGACTTCAGGCATCTGCTGGAGGCCGTTTCCTGTAGCAGGAAGACTGGATTTGCTTTCTGCCTTTAAGAGCATATTTCTCCTTTGGGAAAATATAATATTCTGCTTCTTTTAATGGTCTGTAGAGATTCTCCATCATCCAGGTCAAGGTTGTCCCAAAGGTGTTTTTTTTCCAAGAGGCAACTGGACCTTCCTGCTTTTTTTTTCTTTTGAAGATGTTTCGCTTCTCATCCAAGAAGCTTCTTCAGCTCTGACAGGATGGTAGGGAATGGAAGGGGTTTATATCCCTAGCTGGTCATTTGCATCCTTTTAGAGCGTGTGCCTCTTTTAATATTAAGAATAAATAGATTCAGATTAACAGAGTTGGAAGGGACCTTGGAGGTCATCTAGTCCAACCCCCTGCCCAAGCTGAAGACCCTACACCATTTCTGACCGATGGCAGTCCAGTCTCTTCTTGAAAGCCTCCAGTGATAAAGCTCCCACAACTTCCGAAGGCAACTTCTGTTCCATCGGTTGATTCTTCTCACTTTCAGAAAATTTCTCCTTATTTTCTAGTTCGAATCTCTCCTTGGTCAGTTTCCCTCCATTTTTCCTTATCTGGCCTTCGGGTGCCTTGGAAAATAGCTCGACCCAATCCTCCTCTGTGGCAGCCCCTCCAATATTGGAAGATGCTCTCCTGTCTCCCCTGGTCCTTCTCGTCACTAAACTAGACATGCCAGCTTGCATAATGCAGATAGTCTACGGCTTACAAGCACTCACATAACGGCCACTCGAAGTTACGACGGATGTCCCTGACCTAGGAAGTTGCAATGTCCACCCCTTTTGGGGGTCACATGACCATGCTTCGGAGAGGGGAGGGGTTGGAAATCGAGCCAGACCTGCAGCCATCAGTACCATCCCACAATGACGTTTTACGTATTTTATGACATTTTGCTGAAAAACGGCATTTCCTTCCGGTTTTCGGCAAAAGTGGCCCGTAACAAACCGTTGGTTCGCTTAACGACTGCAGTTTCACTTAATGACCGCCACAAAAAAAAAGATTGTAAAATCAGGATAAGAATATCTGGAGGGGGGCTTCCCTACATTCTCTCCTTGATTAGTTTTCTTTTTTTAAAAAAATTTTTTTTATTGAAATTTATTATAATACAATACAGTACAATCAGTCAGACAGTGTTATTTTTCTACACAGGTTAGATTGATTCTTCTTTTACTTTTCATCGTAATATAACGTAAATTACATATGCATCTTAAGATTTGTATTAACTTTTATCTATTCTTTATTCTATTATCAATCCACCTGTACCAATCATCCCACACCGTATAATATTCTGAGTCTTCTTTCTCATTTAATTCTAACGTTAATTTGTTCACTTCGGCACATTCTAGATCCTTCTGAATAATATGCTCCTCTGGTGGTGTGTCCTTTCCTTTCCAATATTGGGCGTAAGATATTCTTGCTGCAGTGAGTATATGTATGATCAGATATCTTTTTCCCCCCCGATATTTCGTCTTTAGTATTCCCAGGAGGAATTTTTCAGGTATCAATTTGATTTTTTCATTGGTCGATTCTTGTAGTCAATTTTGAATTTTTCTCCAATACCTCATCGCTTCGGGACAGGACCACCACATCTGAAAGAAGGTACCTTGGTGACATCCACATTTCCAACATTTGGGCCTTACATTTGGATAGATTTTTGCTAATCTTGCTAAGTGCCATCTGTATAGCATTTTATATTGGTTTTCTCTGTATGTTGCCGCTTTTGTTAATTTATAGTTTCTATTCCAAATCATCTCCCATTCGTCCACATTTATATTATGTCCAATATTTTTTTTGGCCCACGCTATCATTGGCTCTTTTACGACCTCTTCCGCCCTTTCGAACTCTAATAAATAATTGTATAATCTAGATAGTACTTTTTTTTCTGGGCCTCTTAGTAATTTGTCTAATCTGTTTGTTCCCGTCTCAATGCCAAATTCTTAGTTTTCATCCATTGTTTCTTATCTTGCCTTCTGGTGCTTTGGAAAATAAGTTGACCCTTCCTCCCTCTTCTTGGTGGCAGCCCCTCAAATACCGGAATATTTCAAAACAGGTCATTTTTTTAAAAAAAAATTGATTTATATGCCCCCCTTCTCCGGAGACTCAGGGCGGCTTACAATGCGTTAAGCAATAGCCTTCATCCTTTTGTATATTCATACAAAGTCAGCTTATTGGCCCCAAAAACTGGGTCCTCATTTTACCTACCTTAGAAAGGATGGAAGGCTGAGTCAACCTTGAGCCTGGTGAGATTCGAACCTGCAGAAATTGCAGGCAGCTGTGTTAATAACAGGGTGCTTTAGACCACTGTACTACCAAGGCTCTAGTTTCTATTTCTATTCTATTTTTGCTCCGTGCAACCCGTTAAGGATATGAGGGAGATGGTATCAAATTTCCCGGATTGTCACTGTGTTGAAATCAACCCCTGTAAACTTCGGCTGCTTATTGCAAACGAAGCAATTTATTTGTTTTGCTTTGTTTTGTTTCCTGAGAAAATGTAACCTGCCCATCAATCTTGGAAGCCGAAAGCACCTTTTGACGTGAATCAGCAAAGCGGATGGCTTCCTGGGCTGAAGATACCTGAGGCCAGGTGTGTTCCTTGTTTCCTGCGTGCCTGGATCCGTCTTTTTGTTTATTTGTTTTTTTTGGGGGGGCTACGCCTGTGTAGACTTCCGGGAAGAAGGAAAGGACTTCTGAGCATGTGCAAAATGACAAGCCCGGCTTGGATGCTTTGTGTCTGCCGAATGAGTCACGTAAAAACAGGGGAAATCCTTTAGACACCTGGACAAAAATAAAAGTTGTGACTTGTTTGGGCTTGGAAGGCAGGCCAGGGGCATTCAGAAATATGCACGGAGCTACCTTTGCTGTTCCTTCCTTTGTATGCAGGTAGTCCTTGACTTATGACCACAATTGAGCCCCAGAATTTCTGCTATTAAGCGAGACAGTTGTTAAGTGAGATTTCCCCCCATTTTAAGATTTTTCTTGCCAGAGTTTTGTTAAGGGAATCGCTGCCGTTGTTAAGCCAGTAACACGGTTGTTAAGTGAATCTTGGCTCCCCCCCCCCCGTCGACTTTGCTTTTCAGAAGGTCGCAAAAGGGGATCACGTGACCCCGGAGACATTGCAACCGTCATAAATATGAGTCAGTTGGCAATTCTCCGAATTTTGAACTTGTGACCACGGAGATGTTGCAATGGTCATAAGTGTGAAAAACGGTCAAAAGTCTCTTTTTTCAGTGCCGTTGTAAGTCAGATAGTCCTAGACTTACAACAGTTCATTTAGTGACTGCTCAAACTTACAATGAAAAATGGGACTTATGACCGTTTTTGTCGACGCCATTTCTATAACAATAAGTCCGTCTAGTTTACAAAAACAGAATCAAAGTTTCGTATTTTTTTAAACTCATGACAAACACAAAATCCGGAAGCCATTTCAAACCGGAGACAAAATTAAATATCATCTCTTATTTTGGATCAAAGCAAAGGGGTGAAGTGCTACCCGTTCAGGCTGGTTTGCCCGAACCGGTAGTAAAAAATGTAAAAAAAAAAAAAGTTCCAACGATCACGCGTCATTCAGCTGATCGTCGGAACTTTTTTTTTTTTTTTTTACTTTTTAGGCATTTTTTTACTACCGGTTCGGGCGAATAGGTAGTAAAAAATGCTTTAAAAGCGTAAAAAAGAAGCTCCGACGATCACAGCTGTGTCGTGTGATTGTCGGAACCTTTTAAAAACCTTTTTAAAGCATTTTTTACTACTACCGGTAGTAGTACTACTACCGGTAGTACTACTACCGGTAGTTAAAAATGCTTTAAAAAGTTTTTAAAAAAAACAATTCCGACGATCGCGTGTCGCTCAGCTAATTGTCAGAACTTTTTTTTTACAAAAAAAACTTTTTAGGCATTTTTTTACTACCAGTTCAGGCGAATAGGTAGTAAAAAATGCTTTAAAAATGTAAAAAAAGAGGCTCCGACGATCACAGCTGTGTTGCACGATTGTCGGAATCTTTTAAAAACTTTTTTAAAGCATTTTTTACTACCTATTCGCCCGAACCGGTAGTAAAAAATGCTTTTAAAAAGTTTTTTAAAAGGTTCCCACGCGCGCCACAGCTGATCACTCACCCCAGCTCTGTTCTACTTACCTTCCCAAGCCTCCTTTTGGTGTGCACCGCGCACTGCGGATGTGCGCAGCTCGCATTTGGTGCGCCGCCAGCGAACCGGTGGTAAACCAGTTCAGATTTCACCACCGGATCAAAGAAACATTTTTTTTTTGAACCATCTCAGCTTCCCTTGCTGCGTGGGGAATAATATCTCGTTCGTCCTCATGTTTTCAAATCTAGTCCATAACTTTTTTTTTTTTTTTTTAATTTGATTTATATGCTGCCCTTCTCTGGAGACTCAGGGCGGCTTACAATGCGCTAAGCAATAGCCTTCATCCTTTTGTATATTTATACAAAGTCAGCTTATTGCCCCCAAAATCCGGGTCCTCATTTCATCTACCTTAGAAAGGATGGAAGGCTGAGTCAACCTTGAGCCTTGGAGAGATTCGAACCAGCAGAAATTGCAGGCAGCTGTGTTAATAACAGGGTGCACTAAACCCCTGTACTATCAAGGCTCTTTTTACCAACTGTTCTTTTTTTTTCTTTCTTTCTATTTTATACTTCGATAAACTAATACAAAGTTTTAACGTAGAAATTCATTTGCAACCTGGGAATTCTTGCCGGCGGACAGCCGATCTGGTTCTCGGCTGTGCCACGTGGCATCTTGGTTTGGGATGCTATTTGCATCTGATTTTAATGCCAATTCAGAGGGTCAAGTTGAACGCTGAAAGGCCGATGCCCCTGGGTGGGAGAGGATTTTGACCGGTTAGGTGGCAAGAAGACAAAAGGCCTCATCCACAGGGCACTGGCGTATCCCCACCTAGCCGAGAGAGCCATCCCCTTCCCAGCTTTCACTGCCTGCCATCTGGGAGGCGAAGGGGGTTTGGGGGGGTGGAGGGTGGAGGAAAGAGAAAGGAGGGAGAGCGAGAGAGAAGGGCGCATCTGAAATGAGCAAGGCCAGCCCAACGCTCCTTGGTTGGGGACAAAAGGAACGCTCGTCAAAGGATTCTTGGACCATCCAAGGGGAAACTTCCATCTGTCGTCAGGGCAGCCTGCGGTGGTCAGCGGATGTCAACGCAGTCCTGGCTTTGACCCTTAACCTGACAAAGTCGGTCTGCTGGTCCAAGAAGGGGGCGAGGTCTGGACGAACAACAGAATATGGAAGGGACCTTGTAGGTCATCTAGTCCAACCTCCCCCATCCAAGCACCATTTCCGACAGATGGCAGTCCAGTCTCTTCTTGAAAGCCTCCAGTGATGAAGCTCCCACAACTTCCGAAGGCAACTTCTGTTCCATGGGTTGATTGCTCTCAATGTCAGAAAATTACTCCTTATTTCCAGGTTGAATCTCTCCTTGGTCAGTTTCCATCCATTGTTCCTTGTCTGGCCTTCGGATGCTTTGGAGAATAGTTTGGCTTGACCCCCTCCTGTCTGTGACAGCCCCTCAAATATTGGAAGACTGCTCTCATGTCTCCCCCATCCTTGTCTTCACTAGACTAACCATGCCCAGCTCTTGTAACTGTTCTCCAGATAGGATGGATAGATAGATAGATAGATAGATAGATAGATAGATAGATAGATAGATAAAGAGAGAGAGAGAGAGAGAGAGAGAGAGAGAGAGAGAGAGAGAAAGATGATAGATGATAGATAATAGATAGATGATAAAAAGAGAGAGAGATGATAGAGATAGATAGATAGGTAGATAGATAGATAGGTAGGTAGGTAGATAGATAGATAGATAGATAGATAGATAGATAGATAGATAGATAGATAGAGAGGATAAAGAGAGAGATGATAGATAGAAACTAGATAGAGAGATAATAGAGATAGATAGATAGATAGATAGATAGATAGATAGATAGATAGATAGATAGATAGATAGATAGATAGATAGATGATAGAGAGATAGAGTGATGATAGATAGGTGATAGATAGAGAGACGATAGACAGATAGATGATAGCTGGCTAGCTAAACTAGCTAGCTAGCTAGAGAGAGAGAGAGAGAGAGAGAGATCATAGAGAGAGAGATGATAGATAGATAGATAGATAGATAGATAGATAGATAGATAGATAGATAGATAGATAGATAGATGATAGATAGATACCGCTCAAAGTTACAACAGCACTGAAAAAAGTTTTTCATTTTTAATATCATTTTAAATAAATATCATTTATTTTAAATAAATGATATTTATTTAATATCATTATCATGATTTTTTTAAATATCGAGGTTGAGGAACACCTTTGTAGCATATTCTCACTGGTGGAGGGCATGGATGGTTGGAGAATGCTGGGAGTTGAAGTCCACCTTTTCTGTCTGAGGAATTCTGGGAGTTGAAGTCCATGCTTTTTCCCTGAGGAAGGTTGTGAAATATTGCTCTAAGCCAGGGCCTGACTTCCCAAACGGAGCAACCTCCAGATTTCTCAATGTGAATTCTCGGGTATCTCAACAAAACCAGTTTGGGGAGTTGAGGTTCCTCTCATGCAGAGGAGGGTCACCTTGGAGAAGGCAGGAGAATCCGGACCCAACCAGGACCTGATTACCAAATTCTTGGACGGCTCAGCTTGACCCGTGAGAATACGAAGGAGCTGAACCTGTTGTTCTTGTAGTAAGAACTCTTGCGGGAACTCAACAATGCAATAATATTACACCCATGTTTTCTTGAAGTAGCCAGCAGAAATAACCTTATTCTCCAAAGCAAGAATTCTCCATTTGCCTCCTTGGAAATTTACAAACTTGTGATGGAATTGACCAACAAAGTGAAATTGACTGATAGATGAAAGAAAAGAGTTTGGCGAATTTTATTTCCACTGGGAAACTGTTACAGATAGATAGTCCTCGATTTACGACAATTTATTGAGCCCAACATTTTCACTGATGAGCAAGACAACCGAGTTTTATGACCTCATTTTATGACCTTTCTTGCCACCGTTGTTAAGTGAATCGCCGCAGTTGTCAAGTTAATCACACAGTTGTTAAGTGAATCCGATTTCCCCATTGACTTTGCTTGTCAGAAGGTCGCAAAAGAGGATCACATCTCGGAACACTAGAACCGTCATAAATATGAGTCAGTTGTCAAGCGTCTGAACTTTGAACGACTGCAACGGTCGTAAGTGTGAGAAATGGGCCTAAGTTATTTCTTCACTGCTGTTGTAACTTTGAACGGTCATTAAATGAATTCTTGAAAGTTGGGGACTCCTTGCATTGGACTTTTTGCAAGAAACTGAAAGAAAATCTGATTTGAGGAATGGGTGATTAATACAGGGAGTCCTCAACTTACGACTGTTCATTTAGTGACCATTGAAAGTTACAATGGCACTGAAAAAAGTGACTTATGGCCGTTTTTCACACTTACGACCGTTGCAGCAGATTCCCCCCCGGTCACGTGATCAAAATTCAGACGCTTGGCGACCGACTCACAACCTTCTGACAAGCAAAATCAACAGGGGAGCCAGATTCACTTAACAATGGTGTCACTCACTTAACAAATACAGTGACTCACTTAACAACGGTGGCAAGAAAAGTCGTAAAATGGGGTAACAACTGACTTCCCAAACATTTCACTTTGCAACTTAAATTTTCAGGCTCCATTGTGTGTCGTAACTCTGAGGACTACCTGTGTTAGATGATGATTAGCAAAATAATGGGGACCAATGGTAACTTTAGCGTAAGAATTTGATGAATTGTTTTATCTATTTTTCTTTAGTCTTTTTAGATATCTAGATATCTATTTATCTAGTCTTTTTTTCGACGAACTTTTTCTTTGTTTTTCCGCATGTTTACTTCCGTTCCCTTTTGTGCCGTTTTCAAATTCCATTTATTTATTTATTTTTTTAAAACAATTTTTTTATTTTTTAAAACACACAAACATACAATACATCTTTTCAGATTGATCTGGTCATAAGTAGGTACAATTACTAATTTCTCTTTAACAAAAGCTTTTTCCAAATCCCCACTAATTACCACCTTTAAAAAAAAAAAAAAAAAAAAAAGCAAAGAAAAATGTCTAACTTATATTAATTTACACAAATCAATGACCTTTCTATTATTTCACCTCAAATCTTAATTTCCAAATAACACAACTTAATATTCTATACCATTATTGCCATAAATTCTATCTCATTAAAAATGCCTTAAAATCCATTATTCCATTTATTTTTTTATTTCTGTTCATTTCCCATTTCCCTTTGCATCGTTTTGGAAACTATAAAAGTTTTATACGGGTGGTTCTCGACTTACGACAGTTCCTTTAGTGACCATTCAAAGTTACAACATCCCTGGAAAAAGTGACTTCACTCTCAAGACCCTTGCTTGCAAGCATCCCACGTGGTCATGAGATTTACATTACGATACTTGACAACTGTCTCGTAGTTGTGACGGTCACAGTGTCCCGGGGTGTGTATGTGTGTCACGTGATTCTCTTTTGTGATCTTCCGACGAACAAACTCAATGGAATCCGGAATCCGGATTCACTTAACAACCATATGACCGATTGAACAGCTGCAGTGATTCATTGAACGAACGTGGCAAGGAAAGTCGTAAAATGGGGCAAAACTCACTTAACCAACGTCTCGCTTAGCAACGTATCTTCTGGGCTCAATTGTGGTCGTAAATTGAGGATTACCTGTATATAGTAGCTCTCGTTGTCCTATTCCCCCTTTGATGAAGCTGGCTTGGAAAGCTGCTGAGTTGTTCGGGCAGATTCCGCCAATCAGCTGTTGCAGATAACCTGACCGAGGCTGGGTGTGCGGATTGTGTACTTTTGTCTTAAGATAATAATCTGCTGCTCGTAATTCAGATCGAGAGAGTGACGAGACCGCTTTCCTGGAGAGAGTGTGTGGTTGCGTCTTCTGGCAGATGATTCAGCAAGACGGACATGCAAATGGGGAATTCACCTACATTGCACAAGTCCAGCAAGAAAACCCCCCCCCGCCCCCCAAATCCCTCTGCCCCAGGCTTTAGCTTTAGGGGAAAAAAATTATAGAGGATATAGTCTGTGTGTCTGCATGTCTCTCTCTCTCTCTCTCTCTCTTTTATTTACTGTTTTTCTCTCTCTCGTTCTGTCTCTCACTCTTTCTCTCTCTCTCTTTCTCTTTCTCTTTCTGTCTTTCTGTCTCTCTTTCTGTCTCTGTCTCTCTCTGTGTGTCTCTGTCTCTCTGTCTCTCTGTCTGTGTGTCTTTCTCTCTGTCTCTCTCTCTCTCTCTTTCTGTGTCTCTGTTTCTCTGTCTGTCTTTCTCTCTGTCTCTGTCTCTCTTTCTCTCTCTCTCTCTCTCTCTCTGTGTGTCTCTGTTTCTCTGTCTGTCTTTCTCTCTGTCTCTGTCTGTCTCTCTTTCTCTCTCTCTCTCTCTTTCTCTGTCTCTCTCTCTGTGTGTGTCTCTCTGGTTCTCTGTCTCTCTGTTGGTCTTTCTCTCTGTCTCTGTCTCTCTTTCTCTTTCTGTCTTTCTCTTTCTCTCTCTCTCTGTGTCTCTGTTTCTGTCTCTCTTTCTCTTTCTCTCTTTCTATTTCTCTGTCTCTCTGTCTCTCTCTCTCTTTGTGTCTCTCTGTTTGTCTGTCTTTGTCTCTCTCTCTCTCTCTCTCTGTCTGTCTTTCTGTCTCTCTGTCTGTCTTTCTCTTTCTCTGTCTCCATGTCTCTCTCTCTCTGTGTGTCTCTCTGTTTCTCTGTCTGTCTCTCTGTCTCTGTCTCTCTTTCTATCACTGTCTCTGTGTGTGTTTCTCGCTCTCTGTTTCTGTCTCTCTCTCTCTCTCTCTCTGCCTTTCTCTCTCTCTGCCTTTCTCTGTCTCTGTCTCTCTTTCTCTCTTTCTGTATCTCTCTGTTTCTCTCTCTGTGTCTTTCTCTCTCTCTCTGTCTCTCTGTCTCTCTTTCTGTCTGTCTGTCTCTCTCCTTGTGTGTGTGTGTGTGTGTGTGTGTTTCTCTCTCTCTCTCTCTTTCTCTCATGTCATGTACTCAAAATTCAGGTGCTTGACAACTGACATGGATTTATGATGATTGCAGCATCTCAGGGTTATGCGACCTTCCGAGAGGAGGCGAATCTACGCGTCCCAGGATAATGTTGCAGGATCCGATCTGGGTCAGTCAACAGGACCGGAGGTTTCAAATTTCTTCCCGTCTTGCTTTTTTAAAAGTCCAACTTTCACAACCAACTCCTTGGATCATGGTGGCTTCTAAATAAATAAACATTGTCGAAAACAGGGATGAAAACTTTGGACTTTTCTCCTTGATGCAGGAACGTCCTGGAGAAATCCTCTGATTCTTCATGATCCTAGTGGAAAGCAGATTTTCTTATCTGGATATTTGCAAGGGGAGCTAGAAATAGCTACGTTTGGTTTCCAACCCTTTTGCAGGTTTCGGTGAATAAGAATATCAAGAGTAAGCGCAGAACACAGGTTGTCCTCGAGTTACGACCGCAATTGAGCCCCAAATTCATGACGCTAAGCGAAACGTCGGTTCAGCGAGTTTTTGCCCCCGTTTCGTGACTTGTTGCATTCGTTAGGCGAGGAACACGGTTGTTAAGCGAATCTAGATTCCTTACGGACACTGCTTGTCAGGAGGTCGCAAAAGTGGATCGCGGGATGCTGCAACCGTCATAAATAGGAACCACTTGCCAAGCGCCTGAATTTTGATCATCTGACCATGGGGATGCTACAGTGGTCGTAAGTGTGAAAAATGGTCACCGCTCTCTTTTTTTCCAGTGTGTTGTAACTTTGAACGGTCACTAAATAAAAACTCTTCATAAAAACGTCCAACGTTGGAGCACCCACCACTTCTAGTGGCAAGCAGTTCCACTGCTTAATTGTTCTCCCTGTCGGGGAATTTCTCCTTAGTTCTAGGTTGCTTCTCTCCTTGATTAGTTTCCATCCGTTGCTTCTTGCTCCTGCCTTCAAGAGAATAAGTTGACCCCGTCTTCTCTGTGGCAGCCCCTCAAATATTGGAATATTGCTATTATGTCATCCCTACTCCTTCTTTACACCTACCCAACTCCTGCAACCGTTCATCGTATGTTTTAGCCTCCAGACCCCTAATTCTCTTCGTTGCTCTTCCCCTCTGCACTCTTTCTAGGGCAGCGATGGCTAACCTTTTTGCCATTGCGTGCCGGGCGGGGCTGGGGGGGTTCACGCGCCTACGTGCCCACACCCATAATTCTATGCGCCCCCACTCCCGTGCATGCGTGCGCAACCCCCTCTGCTCCCCCCCCCCGCTCCTGGCACATGATGGCCCGGTAGGTCCGTTTTTCTCTCTCACTTGGCTCCAGAGCCTTTCTAGGAGTCTGGGGAGGGCGAAAACAGCCTTCCCCATCCCCCCGGAGGCCCTCTGGAGGCCAAAAAGGGCCCATTGGCCAACTTCCTAGAGAGGCTCTGGAGGCTGGGGACAGCAAAAAACAGGCCTTCCACACCACCACCCCTGAGGCCCTCCGGAGACAAGAAACTGGATCTGAACTCGCGTGCCCACTGATATGGCTACGCGTGCCATAGATTCGCCATCACGGTTCTAGGGGCTCAAGAATCTGGCTGGCCACTTCAGTTGACTCCATGGTTTTTCTGCATTTCACACAATCCTTTCTTAATTTGATCACTTCGAGGGTTTGTGCAATACCGTGAATGACGCGTTTACCGAACGGCCTGGTGGATTTTCACAACTGGGCGAAAAGGAATCCAAGGTTAACACTTAACGGAGCTTAGCACACGATGCCAAGACAACGGGGAAATTTTTAACTCCGCGGGTGAAAGGTCAATTGTTAAGAAGGCAGCCCAGGAATCGTTGGCATATCCCCCCCCGGCAAGAATAGCAAGAATGTTTCCCCGGCATGTTGGAAGTGCGGGAATGGTAGCGGGACATACCATCACCAATGGTGGATGTGTCCCAAAGCAGGCAAATATTGGTCCAAGATTCGGAATTGGATAGTGGAAATTACAGGATATAATATAGAGCTGAAACCAGAGACTTTTTTAATTGGGAATGAAACCAGATAAAATATCTAAGGAAAAATGGTACTTGATCATTACCGCAGCTAGGATATTATACGCGGAAGAATGGAAAAATGAATTAATACCCACAGAGAATAAATTGATTTGGAAAATTACAGAATGCGCAGAGGCAGATCAGTTAACGAAATTATTTAGGAACCAAAAAGATTCTGATGATTATGAATGTTGGAATTTATGGTATATTTGGGTGAAAGGAAAGGGAGGGAAATGAAACGGATTTCATTAGTGGTATAGGCGCATATTTATTTATTTATTTATTTATTTATTTATTTATTTATTTATTTATTATTATTATTCAAATTTCTATATCGCCCTTCTCCTTTCGGACTCAGGGCGGTGAACAGCCAAAATAAAACATTTATACGTAAAGTGCGATTAAAAATAGATTTAAAATAATTAAATTTTATATACGTTAGTTGCAATAATTTTGTATGTATATATGTAAAGCATTGTTTTTAAAAATGGAAAATAAACTTTGTAAAAAAAAAAAGAAGAAGAAGAAGAAGGCAGCCCAGGAATTAAAACGTTTTGCAAATTGGTTGGTGTCAACCTTAGATTAGAGGTGTCAAAATCGTAGCAATTTTCAGACCGGTGGACTTCAACTCCCAGAATTCCCCAGCCAGGCTGGGGAATTCTGGGAGTTGAAGTCCACAAGTCTTAACGTGGCCAAGTTTGAGCAATACCACAATTTAGTCTTTCAGGCCAGGGGATTTTGCCCTCAAAAATGGAACAAGTGAGAGAATGGGAGGGGAAAGATTAAAAAAAATATATGGGTTGGGCTAGAAAGCGTGTCAAGAGGACAAAGGTGACTTATGGCGAAAGAGAAACGGGGGAGGAGGAGGGGGCTGCAGAAGGAAAGGTGAAGCCAGGAGCCCCCTGCGCAGAATAAAGGATGCAGCAACCCAACCAGGTAAGATGTGGGTATATATTTTAAAACATAGCTTTCAGTTTGTATGATAGAAAATGGCATTCTGCTGATCAGAATCTGCACTGGGTGGATCCATTCGGCTTTGGGGAGGTGGGGGGTGGGGGGTTTCCAAGATCCATTGTTATAGTTTTGGTCACCACGATATAAAAAAAGATGTGGAGACTCTGGAAAGAGTGCAGAGAAGAGCAGCCAGGATGATGAGGGGACTGGAGGCTCAAACGTACGATGAACGGTTGCAGGAAATGGGCACATATATGTGTGTGTGTGTGTCTGTCTGTCTGTCTGTCCATCTATCTGTCTACCGGTATCTATCTATCTATCTATCTATCTATCTATCTATCTATCTATCTATCTATCTATCTATCTATCTATCCACCTATCTATCTATCTATCTATCTATCTATCTATCTATCTATCTATCTTTATCTATCTCTATCTGTCTATCTAATCTAATCTATCTATCTATCTATCTATCTATCTATCTATCTATCTATCTATCTTTATCTCTCTATCTGTCTATCTAATCTAATCTATCTATCTATCTATCTATCTATCTATCTATCTATCTATCTATCTATCTTTATCTATATCTGTCTATCTAATCTAATCTATCATATCTCTCTCATTCTTTATCTCTATCTATCTATCTATCTATCTATCTATCTATCTATCTATCTATCTATTTATCAATCTATCTTTATCTATCTCTGTCTATCTAATCTAATCTATCGATATATCTATCATCTATCTATCATCTATATCTATATCTTCTATCTATATCTTTCTATCTATCTATCTATCTCTATCTCTCTATTTAATCTAATCTATCTATCTATCTATATCTATCTATCTCTATCCGTCTATCTAATCTATCGATATATCTATCATCTATCTATCTATCTATCTATCTATCTATCTATCTATCTATCTATCTATCTGTCTGTCTATCATCTATCTCTATCTATATCATCTATCTATCTCTATCTATCTATCATCTATCATCTATCTATCTCTATCTATCTATCTATCTCTATCTGTCTATCTAATCTATATCTATCTATCTATCTATCTATCTATCTATTTATCTACCTATCTATCTATCTATATCATCTATCTGTCTATCTCTATCTATCTATCTCTATCTGTCTATCTAATCTATCTATCTATCTATCTATCTATCTATCTATCTATCTATCATCTATCTCTATCATCTATCTATCTCTATCTATCTATCTATTTATCTATCTATCATCTATCTATCTCTATCTATCTGTCTATCTAATCTATCTATCTATCATCTATCTATCTATCATCTATCTCTATCTCTATCTGTCTATCTAATCTAATCTATCTACCAACCTACCTACCTACCTATCAACCTAGTCTGTCTGTCTATCATCTTCTATCTCTATCTCTATCTATGCCTGTCTACCTGTCTATCATCAGAATGCCAGGAGTTCGATCCTGACCGGCTCAAGGTTGACTCAGCCTTCCAACCTTCCCATGTCAGTAAAATAAGGACTGAGATTGTTTGAGGGGAAAGAGGCTGATTGTAAACCACTCAGAGAGGGCTGTAAAGCATTATTAAAAAGCTATATATAACTCTAAATGCTGTTGCTGTTGCTATGATCGGGGAAAATTCAGGGCAAGCCCCTTGTATATAAACAAAGAGCAACTCCCCCCTCCCTTCTAGCCCTGATGATGTTACCTAACTGGGTCATGAAACGTCTGCAAGAAAATAACCAAGCTCAGAGAGCACCAAGGAGCCCCCTCCCCGGTTGAACCCTGAGCTACTAAGTGTTCCTTTATGTCAGTGATGTGTGATGCTCCACAGGACGATCTGGAGGTGCGAAGACCCCTGAAGATCGGGGTCTAAGCAGGGGCAGAGGTGGGGGGAAACAGGGGGACAGATGCTCCAAGCCTCCGATTCAGTCTGGAGATTAATTTGAAGGTCTCAAGGAGCACAAAAGGACATTCCCAGGGCTGGGTGGTGGGTCCTCAATGGTTTGGGCTCCGGAGGGCAAGAGGGGTCGTCCGGAGGAAGACAAAAGAGGGCATAAATCCAACTGGAAAGGCCTCCCTCCTGTCGCTGGGCCTTCCCTTCCCCGGTCCCCGACACGTGCCGTCTGCTGCCCTGTCTGCCCGGATCAGCATGGCGCCCCCAGCCCTTCTTTTGTGAGACCCTCCCCAAACGTCCTAATGATCTGCAGCAGCTGAGTTGCCGACTGGCCGATCGGAGCTGGCCTGGGAGGGACACCTGCCGGCCCCCCATTGCCGTGCCCGGACCCCGAACAGATGTGAGCCCAGCGCCCCCCACACAGAGGATGGAACAGCGACATTTGGCAGCTGAGGATGGGAAGGAGAGGGATTCATCCCACCACTTCCTTCCCTCCCTCCCTCCCTCCTCTTCTTCAACCTCCTCCTCCACCTCCTCCTCCTCTTCCTCCTCCATTGTCTTTTTCCCTCCTCCTTCTCCTCCTCCTCCTCCTCCCTCTTTCCCTCTCCTCTTCCTCTTCCTCCTCCTCTTCCTCCTCCCTCTTTTTCCCTCCTCCTCTTCCTCCCCCATTGTCTTTTCCCCTCCTCCTTCCCTTCCTCCTTCTCCTCCCTCTTTCCCTCTCCTCCTCTTCCTCCCCCATTGTCTTTTCCCTCCTCCTTCTCTTCCTCCTCCTCCTCCCTCTTTCCCTCTCCTCTTCCTCTTCCTCCTCCTCTTCCTCCTCCCTCTTTTTCCCTCCTCCTCTTCCTCCCCCATTGTCTTTTCCCCTCCTCCTTCCCTTCCTCCTTCTCCTCCCTCTTTCCCTCTCCTCTTCCTCTTCCTCCTCTTCCTCCTCCCTCTTTCTCCCTCCTCCTCTTCCTCCCCCATTGTCTTTTTCCCTCCTCCTTCTCTTCCTCCTTCTCCTCCCTCTTTCCCTCTCCTTTTCCTCTTCCTCCTCCTCTTCCTCCCCCATTGCATTCCATTCCATTCCATTCTATTCCTCCTCCACCAAGCCCACTCCCTTCTAGCACTGATGACGTTACCTAGTTAGGTCGCAAAATGTTTGCAAGGGAACAGCCAAGCTCAGACCACATCAAGGACTGTGCAGAAAGAGAAAGCCAGATAAGCGAGGATTAACACCAGACAAACCATCGAGCCGAAGACAGCACCCTAATCAAGGAAGTACCAAGGAAAGAAAACACACTCTGATCAACACTGCCAGGGCAAGCAAAACTCCACACTCCCTCGCGTACGTTCGCTCTCTTCGCAACCCAGACAGGCAACCATCCCTACGGAATGTGCCTTTTGAGCCAGATTTAAATCCTGGAAGTTGGTTTTTGAGCTTTATCTGAGATGCGTCAGCTTATGAGGTTTACGAGCCCACGTTGCTCAGTTCCCTTTGCCTTTGTTGTGGTGACCTAAGTTTACTGAGTCATTTACAAGACACAATTAGTCCCAAACAAACCTATTTTATTGTAACAGCTGAGGATTACGTTCATTCCCATCTGAGTCCCAATTAGTTGCAAAACAAGTCCTTCGGAATAATCACCAACCTTTATCTTCTTTGACACCCTGCCAAAGGCCTTACTTGGCAAAGCCCCACGAAGTTCAGAAACAAACAAGAGATGCCGACGGGAAACAGAGTTAGCAATGTTGCTTTCCTGCAAAAGGCCCCAAGTGTCGTTGTTTCTCTTTTAAGCCTTATGAGAGGGGCCAATCATCTCCTGGCCTTACTCCTGAGTCGTCCCTTTTGCTTTAGCTGCTCTTGCCTTCTGGCAGCTCTGCGCATGCGTGCACTAGGAACAGGCTCCTCCTGTTCCTCTCTGATGTCCGACTCTGGAGGCGCCGGAGTCCGCGCATCGCTCCCCGATGGCCCTGGCCCCATCTCTGCCTCCGATGCAGAGCCCTCGTGCGGACCTTCCCCAGACTCCAGGACTGGCCCATGTTCCTCCCCAGCCTCCTCACTGTCCGACTCCGCTGCCAGCTCTGCAAGCTACTGGCGGACCAGAACTGCCTTCTGAAGGTTTAAGTCCACCGACCTCTTGTTTTGAGTGGGAACAGAGTGCAGAGTCCGGCATTCTATCCTGCCCACCCAGGACGCTGGTGGGCAGTGAGGTCACAATGGACTCTCTCGCAGCCACAGAAATCAGGACCACACATGGGAGGCATCGGTGGGAGCGACCCACGTTTGGTAGGAATGTAGAAAGAAACTTGTGGACTCCCTGTAACAGTTGGAAGGGACCTTGGAGGTGGGAGACCGTATACCAGGGGTGAGTTCTACTTACCTTTACTATCGGTTTGCAGCGGAGCTACGCACCTGCATTTGCTTTGCTCATGCGCGCGCGCACTCTTCTGCTCATCACTGACTATTGGGGGCGAGCCTTTGGCCCCCGTGGAGAGGGCGCGCAATCTGGGAGTCCTCCTGGATATGCAGCTGTTCTTGGAGGAACATCTGACGGCTGTAACCAGGGGGACCTTTTGTCAGGTACGCCTGATCCGCCAGTTGCGGCCCTTTCTTGATCGGGATTCCCTGTGCACAGTCACTCGTGCCCTCGTCACCTCTCGCCTTGACTACTGCAATGCTCTCTACATGGGGCTCCCCTTGAGGGGCACCCGGAGGCTCCAGCTGGTCCAGAACGCAGCAGTGCGGGTAGTCACAGGAGCCGCATGGTACTCCCATGTAACACCGCTCCTGCGCGAGCTGCACTGGCTCCCGGTGGTCTTCCGGGGGCGCTTCAAGGTGTTGGTTACCACCTTTAAAGCGCTCCATGGCATCGGGCCTAGCTATCTTCGAGACCGCCTGCTGCCACCGACGGCCTCCCATCGACCCGTGCGCTCCCACAGAGAGGGCCTCCTCAGGGTGCCATCAGCCAAACAGTGCAGGCTGGTGACCCCCAGGGGGAGGGCCTTCTCTGTGGGGGCTCCCACCCTCTGGAATCAGCTGCCCCCAGAAATAAGGAGAATCCAAGACCTCCGTGCCTTCCACCGTGCCCTTAAAACCTTCTTTTTCCAGCAAGCCGGGCTGGCTTAAGAAGAAATTTTTAAATGTTTTAATTGGTAGTGAGTTTTAATTGGGCCAAATTTATATATCTTTTAATTGTTTTTAATATTTGTACTGCATGTTTTTTAATTTTGGCTGTACACCGCCCTGAGTCCTCAGGAAGAAGGGCGGTATAGAAATTTAAATATGATATGATATGCTCATGTGCAGAAGCGTTTTGAGGGGTTGGAGGGCAAAGCCTCCCACCAGTTTTACAACCGGTTCTATAGAACCGGTGCGAACTGGGGGCAACCCATCACTGCCGTATACCATTCTGAACATACGGCTGTCCGTGTATGGGTCCTTCGTTTTCCAAGAGGAGGGGGCTTCCCTTGCACATTTAACCCGTGCGCCCATGCCTTGGGATGAGGAGCGTATGCATGGGGAGGGCATGTCTGCCTCCCTCTGAAGGCAGGGAGGAGGAGGAGGGGGAGGAAGAGGAGGGGGAAAGTGGGATGAGGAAGAAAAAGAGGAGGAGAAGGGAAAAAGACAATGGGGGAGGAAGAGGAGGAGGGAGAAAGAGGGAGGAGGAGGAGGGAGAGGGAGGAAGAGGAGGAAGAGAAGGAGGAGGGGAAAAGACAATGGAGGAGGAAGAGGAGGAGGGAGAAAGAGGGAGGAGGGAGAGGAGGAGGGAGAAAGAGGGAAGAGGAAAAGGAGAGGGAAAGAGGGAGGAGAAGGAGGAAGAGGAGGAGGAGGGAAAAAGACAATGGGGGAGGAAGAGGAGGAGGGAGAAAGAGGGAGGAGGAAGAGGAGGAGGAAGAGGAAGAGGAGAGGGAAAGTGGGATGAGGAGGAAGAAGAGAAGGAGGACAATGGGGGAGGAAGAGGAGGAGGAAGAGGAAGAGGAGAGGGAAAGAGGGAGGAGGAGGAGAAAGAGGAAAAAGACAATGGAGGAGGAAGAGGAGGAGGGAGAAAGAGGGAGGAGGAAGAGGAGGAGGGAGAAAGAAGGAGGGGGAGGGGAGGAAGAGGAGAGGGAAGAGAAGGAGGAGGGGAAAAGACAATGGAGGAGGAAGAGGAGGAGGGAGAAAGAGGGAGGAGGAAGAGGAGAGGGAAAGTGGGATGAGGAGGAAGAAGAGAAGGAGGAGGAAAAACAAATGGAGGTGGAAGAGGAGGAGGAGGAGGGGGGAGGGAGGAGGTGGTGGGATGGGGCGCTCTCCTTCCCATCTTCAGCTGCCAAATGTCAGTGGGGCATCCTCGGGGTGGGGGTGGGGGGGTGCTGGGCTCACATCTGTTTGGGGTCCAAGGATGGCAATGGGGAGCCGGCAGGTGCCCCTCCCAGCCCAGCTCCGACGGCTCAGCTGCTGCAGATCATTCGGAGGTCTGGGAGGGTCTCACAAAAGAAGGGCCGGGGGCGCCATGCTGATCCGGGCAGACAGGGCAGCAGGCGGCACGTGTCGGGAGGCGGTGTGTGTGTGTGTGTGGAGGTCCAGCGATGGGTGCAAGGCCTTTCTTTCCAGCTGGATTTATGCCCCCTTTTGTCTTCCTCCTGACCCACCCCCTGCCCTCCAAACGTGGGGGAGAACCTGCCTGGGACCCACCCCTCAGCCCTGGGAGGGACCCTTCTTTGATGCTTTTCGGGACCTTGGCATTTCTCTCCAGACTGAGTCAGAGGCTCGCTTGGAGCATCTGTCCCCCGGATTCCCCCCTCCCCACACACCCCTCTGTCCCTGCCTAGACCCCAAACTCCTGAGAGAAGGGGACATCTGCAGCTCAGGGTCCTTAGTGCTCTTTGTATTCGGTTGTTAAATGACCCTACAAGGTAACATTATCAGTGCTAGATGGGAGGAGGAGGAGGAGGAAGAGGGGAGGAAGAGGGAGGAGGTGGGAGGAGGAGGAAGGGAGAGGAGTTGAGGAAGAGGAGGAGGAAGGGAAAGGGAGGGGGAAGAGGAAGGGAGGAAGAGGAGTATGGGGGAAGGGGGAGGAAGAGGGAGGAGGAAGAGGGGAGGAAGAGGAGGGAGGAGGAAGAGGAGGTGGGAGGAGGAGGAGGGGAGGACGAGGAGGAGAAGGAGGAAGGGGAGGTGGAAGAGGAAGAGGAAGAGGGAGGAGGGGGAGGAGGGGGAGGAAGAGGAGAAGAGGGAGGGGAAGAGGAGGGAGGAGGAAGAGGGAGGAAGAGGAGGAGGTGGGAGGAAGAGGAGGAGAAGGAAGGGGGAAGGGGGAGGAGGAGGAAGAGGAGAGGAAAAGGGAGGAGGTGGGAGGAGAGAGGAAGAGGAGGAAGGGAGGAGGAAGGGAGAGGAGGTGAGGAAGAGGAGGAGGAGTAAGGGGGAAGGGGGAAGGGGGAGGAGGAGGGAGGGAGAGGACAGGAGAAAGGATGGAGGAGGAGGAAGAGGGAGGAGGAAGAGGAGGTGGGAGGAGGAGGAGGGGGAGGAAGAGGAAGAGGGAGGAGGAAGGGGAGGTGGAAGAGGGAGGGGAAGAGGAGGAGGAGGAGGAAGAGGAGGAAGAATCTCTATCCTTCCCAGCTGGCTTTTGACAAGCAGAGTCAAAGGTGGAATTCTGGGGGATTCTGGGAGTTGAAGTCCCGACTGGCTTCAAGAGGCCAAGATTGAAAAACGCTGCCGTAGGAGATGGGACTAGGCGGAGGTTCTGCCCAGAAGGGTCTTTAGAAGCTGCCCAGGTAAAACAGAGAGAGGTCAGATATTTGGGGGGGTGGGAGGGGGGGCACAATTTGAGAGTGCAGCCCAGTTGGCCTTGGGGGGACAAGGAGAAGATGGGAAATCTGAGCTGCAAAGAGTGATTTTCGTCCTTGGTCATTGAGGATTTTGCAGCCCAAAGCTGGCTGCCCTGAAGAACGTCCCCCACAATGGCCGCTGGTCATAGAGTGGGACTACCAAAGGCTACCAGCTGACCAAGCGGGAATCTTGGTTTAACTTTAATGAATCTCTTAGTAAGATTTTTTTTTCCTGCAGCCAGCATTACTTGGCCTAGGCACTAGGTGGCAGCATGGCACAATTTATAAATTTACTATTTGATTATCTGGATATATCATATATCGAATATATGAATATATACATACATACATACACCACTGCACCACAGAGGCTCATGTGGGGTGTGTGTGTGTGTGTGTGTGTGTGTGTGTTCTGTGTGTGTGTGTGTGCGCATGAAAGAATCAGAATCAGAAAAGAGCTGGAAGGGACCCTAGAGGTCATCTAGTCCAACCCCCTGCTCAATCAGGAGAACCGATACCCTTTCAGACAAGTGACTCTCCAGTCTTTTCTTAAAAGCCTCCAGTGATTGAAGCACCTACAACTTCTGGTGGCAAGCTGTTCCACGGGTTAATGTCATTAATTTTATCATTAATTTAATTCATTAAATTTTTAAATTTTATGGACTTGGGGGCTTTAAATTGGGAACCTAATGATTTAATGCTTTTTAATTATCTTAACTTGTGTATTTGTATGTTTCTTAATCTTGGCTGTTCACCGCCCTGAATCCCTTCTGGGAGAAGGGCGGTATACAAATTAAATTAATAAATAATAAATAAATGAATAAGAAATTAAATTAATGAATTTAATGTCATTAATTTGTCATTAATTTAATTCATCAAAAGTCATTTAAGTCATCAAAAGTCATCAAAAGTCATTTCAGTCTGCTGAGCCTGGTGGCTCAGCAGACTGAAAGCATAGTGATTAACCCCAGCTGTCTGCAATTACTGTAAGTTCGAATCTCACCAGGCTCAAGGTTGACTCAGCCTTCCATCCTTTCTAAGGTAGGTAAATTGAGGACCCAGTTTGTGGGGGCAATAAGCTGACTTGGTATAAATATACAAAAGTATGAAGGCTATTGCTTAGCGCATTGTAAACCGCCCTGAGTCTCCGGAGAAGGGCGGCATATAAATCAAATTAAAAAAAAAAATTATGAAGGAAATTTCTGAAGAAAGGAAAAGAGGAAGGGAAGAGAAGAGAAGAGGATGACCAGCAGCCGGAGGGATGGACGCTGTTATAGTAGTGATGGACACACAGTTGGAAAATATAAAGGAACAGATCTAAAGGACCGATTCTCCTGGAGATCCTGATCTACTGGAGCCCTAAGAATTGATAACTTGAGCACACATCAAGACGTCCTCGACTTCCGACCTTTCACTTAGTGACCGTTTGAAGTTTCAAAAGCACTGGAAAAAAGTCACTTATGGCCATTTTTCACAATTACGACCCTATGGTTACATGAGCCAAATTCGGGCGCTTGGCAACTGACTCGTATTTATGACGGTTGCAACCTCCCAGGGTCACGTGATCCCCCTTTTGGCGACCTTCCGACCAGCAAACTCCACAAGGAAGCCCGATTCACTTAACAACCGCCTGACTCACTTAAGAACCGCCAGGATTCTCTTACCAACGGTGGCAAGAAAGGTGCCAAAACTCACTTAACAACTTGCCTTGCTTAACCACAGGAATTTGGGGCTCGATTGTGGTCATACGTCAAGGACTATCTGGGATGCTGGGAAAGGAGGAAGGAAAGAGAAGAGGAGTGGCCAGGCGGAGGGACTCTAAATGTAGCCATGGAGGCAATGTTGAAAGAGCTGAAGGACCAGAAGATGTTCCATCAATGTGGTTGCTAGGAATAATAATAATTAAAAAAAAAAAAAAACTTGATAGCACATAATTGGTGTCCTGGAAATTAAGCTCTTTGCCTTCATTAGAACCAAAGAATCATGAGGTGTGAATTAGAAGGAACTTCAGAGGTCATCTAGTCCAACCCCCTGCTCAAGCAGGAGACCCTATACTCATGATGGCGAACCTATGGCACACGTGCCACAGGTGGCACACGGAGCTATATCAATGGGCACGCGAGCTCAGCTCCACTAGCTGATTTTCGGGCCTTCCGGGCCCACCGGAATTTGGCAAACGGGCTGTTTTCGGCCTCCGGAGGGCCTCCGGGAGGTGGGGAAGGCCTTTTCGCCCTCCCCAGGCTCCTAGAAAGGCTCTGGAGCCTGGAAAGAGTGTAAAATGGGCCTCCTGAGCCCACCGTGCCATCATGTGCCAAAAGCGGGGAGAGCACGGGGGGGTCGCACGCACATGCGTGGGAGGGTGGGGCACATTGAATTATGGGTATGGGCATGCGCGCGCATGACCACTCCGCGCTCCCCCCCCACTTTTGGCACATGATAGCAAAAAGGTTAGCCATCACTGCCCTATACAATCCCAGACAAATGGCTGTCCAGTCTCTTCTTGAAAAACTCCCACAACTTCTGGTGGCAAGCAGTTCCACTGATTAATTGCCCTCACTGTCCTTAATTCTAGGTTGCTTCTCTCCTTGATGAGTTTCCACCCGTTGCTTCTTGTCCTGCCTTCGGGGCTTTGGAGAATAGCTTGACTCCCTCTTCTTTGGGGCAGCCCCTGAGATATTGGAAGACTGCTATCATGTCTCCCCTAGTCCTTCTTTTCATTAGACATACCCAATTCCAGCAAACTTTCTTCATATCAATCAATCAATCAATCAATCAATCAATCAATCAATCAGAATAGAGATAGAAGGGAGCTTGGAGATCTTCTAGTCCAGCTCCCTGTTCAAGCAGGAGACCTTATACAATTTGAGACTAGTGTGTCTGTCCAGTTTCTTCTTAAAAACCTTTGAAATGGAGCAACCACAACTTCAAGTGGCAAGCAGTTCCACTGATTAATTGCCCTCCCTGTTGGGAAGTTTCTCCTTAATTCCAGGTTGCTTCTCTCCTTGCTTACTTTCCCTTTGTTGTTTCTCGTCCTGGTTTGGAAAATAAATGGACCCCCTCTTCTTTGTCGCAACCTCTGAAACAATCAAAGAATCGTGAGGTGTGAATTAGAAGGAACTTCAGAGGTCATCTAGTCCAACCCCTTGTTCTCTGCAGAAATCCGTATTATTTCTGACAGGTGGCTAGGCAACCCCCATTGAGAAAGCTTCAGTGCCAAGTTTGGCCTCTATCTCTCTTTCGGGGTGTTTGTAATTCCATCTTAGGGACTGGGAAGTTGTGTTTGAAAATGCAAGATAGAGTCAAGATTACTCAAAGGCCAAAGTAAAGGAACACTTTCTGTTGCATTGTTCTTGTTTATTCTATTCAGTTTATTGGCCCTTTAATTATTGGGTTCAAAGTAGAATACTCTTATCTTATCTTTCAAAAAGAGCCAGGACATACTGGAATGTTAAGTGTAAAAGGGCTGGAGGGCTCATGTTGGAAGGGAGGGAGGGAGGAAGGAAGATTTTGAGGAGAAAGGAAAGAGGAAAGGGAAGGGAAGGAAAATCAGAAGGAAATAGAGAAGGAAATGAAAGGAAAAGGAAGGAAAAGAAATAGAGAAGGAAATGGAAGGAAAAGGAAGGAAAGGAAATAGAGAAGAAGAAAGGAAAGAGGAAAGAGGAAAGGAAATAGAGAAGAAAGGAAAGAGGAAGAAAGGAAAAGAAAGGAAAGGAAATAGAGAAGAAGAAAGGAAAGGAAATAGAGAAGAAGAAAGGAAAGAAAAGAGGAAAAAAAGAAAGGGAAGGAAAGGAAGAGGAAAGGAAAGATAGGAAAGAAAGGGAAGGGAAGGGAAGAAAATAGAGAAGAAGAAAGGAAAGGAAAGAGAAGAAGAAAAGAAAGGAAAGGAAGAGGAAAGGAAAGGAAATAGAGAAGAAGAAAGGAAAGAAAAGAAGAAAAAAGGGAAGGGAAGGAAATGTAGAGGAAAGGAAAGATAGGAAAGAAAGGAAAGGAAAGGAAATAGAGAAGAAAAGAAAGGAAAGAGGAAGAAAGGAAAGGAAATAGAGAAGAAGAAAGGAAAGATAGAGAAGGAAAGGAAAGAGGAAGGAAAGGAAATAGAGAAGAAAAGAAAGGAAAGAGGAAGAAAGGAAAGGAAATAGAGAAGAAGAAAGGAAAGAAATAGAGAAGGAAAGGAAAGAGGAAGGAAAGGAAATAAAGAAGAAGAAAAGACAGGAAAGAGGAAGAAAGGAAAGGAAATAGAGAAGAAGAAAGGAAAGGAAAGAGGAAGAAAGGAAAGGAAAGGAAATAGAGAAGAAGAAAGGAAAGGAAGAGGAAAGGAAAGGAAATAGAGAAGAAGAAAGGAAAGAGGAAAAAAGGAAAGGAAGAGGAAAGGAAAGAGGAACGGAAGGAAAGGAAATAGAGAAGAAGAAAGGAAAGGAAGAGGAAAGGAAAGATAGGAAGGGAAGGAAAGGAAATAGAGAAGAAGAAAGGAAAGGAAATGAAGAGGAAAGGAAAGATAGGAAGGGAAGGAAAGGAAATAGAGAAGAAGAAAGGAAAGGAAAGATAGGAAAGGAAAGGAAAGGAAAAGGAAAGGAAAGGAAATAGAGAAGAAGAAAGGAAAGAGGAAAAAAGGAAAGGAAAGGAAAGGAAAAGGAAAAGGAAAAGGAAAAGGAAAGGAGAAAGGACTTTGAATAAGGTTCTGGAGACGGAGGGGGTGCCAGCTGAAGTAGGAAGGCTCCCCACGCAAGAGGCTTAGGTCGGCCGAGCAAGCAAGCCCCCTTTCCCAAGCCATCAGTCGGTTCGTTCAAACCTAAGGAAGTCCCCACAGTCCATTGGAACCCCGAGGCCAACGTTCGATGCAAGTCTGCCCAGGAAGGAAAGGAAACAAGGATCCGGCCTGCTACCAGGACACGATCAAAGGAGATTTGAGGGATCAAAGCAGTGAGAAATGGGAACGTGACCTCCTGTTCCAAGGACTGCGCAGGGAGCCTTCAACGACTCTCTGAACTCGATGAATAGCGCATGAGTTGACCGATCAAGGCTCCTGGCCGGAGCCCAACAAGTTTTTCATTATAAAATCAGAGACAAAGTGACGTTAGGAGAGAAAGTTGTACACGGAAAGTTGTCGTCGGGCTATTCATTGGCCGTTTTCTCACGCTAAGGCTGGGAACTCTCGCTGGAGCCACAGAAGAACTGGGCAACTTGGGGTAATTGTGCGATTATTCTATCATCTCCCCCCCCCCTCTCTCTCTCTCTCTCTCTGTCTTGTTTGGGAAGGTTGGGTTAGGTGGTACCTCAAATCAGTTGGGCTGAGATTGAGAAAAGTACCAAGAAAGGAGAAGATTTGTAGCTCAGGGTTGACATGAGGAGCCCTTGGTGCTCTCTGAGCTTGGTATTTTTCTTGCAGACATTTCGTGACCTAACTAGGTAACATCATCAGTGCTAGAAGGGAGTGGGGTTTGCAGGGAGGAGGAGGAGGAGGAGGAGGAGGAGGAGGACAGGGACAACAACAAGAGTGGGGTTCTTGGTGCTTTCTGAGCTTGGTGTTTTTCTTGCAGACATTTATTTCCCTTTTTATTTTTATTTTTATTTTATTTTATTTTATTGTAAAAACAAACTTTATTAAATTTAAAAAGAGAAAATACAGGTTATACAAAATACATTTATATTAATCCAAAGTCACTTTCTATATTTTGTTTTTCATTTTTTGTTTTTCTTTTTTTCTTCTCTCTTCTTTTCTTTTCCTCTTCTTCTTTTTAATTTTGTTTTGTTTTCTTTTTCTATCTTTTGCTGTGAGTAAGTAATGTTGTTTGGATTAATATAAATGTATCTTGCAGGCATTTCATGACCTTACTAGGGAACATCATCAGTGCTAGAAGGGAGTGGGGTTGGTAGAGAGGAGGAGGAGGAGGAGGAGGAGGAGGAGGAGGAGGAGGAGGAGGAGGAGGAGGAGGAGGAGGAGAAGGAGGGGGGAACGGGACGATGACAACAGTGGGGTCCTTGGTTCTCTCTGAGCTTGGTGGTTTTCTTGCAGATGTTTTGTGACTCGACTAGGGAACATCATCAGTGCTAGAAGGGTTGGTGGAGAGGAGGAGGAGGAGGAGGAGGAGGAGGAGGAGGAGGAGGACTGTGAGTTCCTTGGTGCTCTCTGAACTTGGCTCTTTTCTTGCAGACATTTCATTACCCATCAAGGTAATCAGATCAGTGCTAGTAGGGAGTGGGGTTTGCAGGGAGGAGGAGGAGGAGGAGGACTGTGAAGTCCTTGGTGCTAACAGGATAAGCTGGGACTTAATAATGTATATTGTAGGGTGGGGTTTTTTTTAAGCAGTTGTGCTCATTGGAGACCATCATGATCCAAGAGAAGGAAGTTTGGAAGTGTTCACTGCCAAAGACACGTATCTAGCACCACTATTTTGTGAGCTGCAGTGTCTGCCAGCAAGTTTCTGACACTGGTTTAAGTCACTGTTGTGTATATACACTCGTTTAGTTTAGTTTAGTTTAGTTTGTTATATTTGTATACCGCCCTTCTCCCGAGGGACTCAGAGCGGTGAACAGCCATGGTAAAAAACAATGTACAACAAAAATTAAAAGCTTATTGAAATAATTCAATCATTCGGCCAAATTTAAAACATCCAACTAAGATCATTTAAAAACCCCCTATCAAAACCCAATTTAAAAAAACCTTTATCCTGTCACTCCAGCTTGCTGGAATAATAGGGTCTTCAGAGCGCGACGGAAGGCACGGAGGTCGGGGATCCTTCGTATGTCCGGGGGGAGCTCGTTCCAGATCGTAGTTGCCCCCACAGAGAAGGCTCTCCCCCTGGGGGTCGCCAGTCGACACTGTTTGGCTGACGGCACCCGGAGGAGCCCCTCTCTGTGGGAGCGTACTGGCCGGTGGGAGGCAATCGGTGGCAGAATGCGGTCTCGTACGTACCCAGGTCCTAAGCCATGGAGCGCTTTAAAGGTGGTAACCAACACCTTGAAGCGCACCCGGAAGACCACCGGGAGCCAGTGCAGCTCGCGCAGGAGCGGTGTTACATGGGAGCGACGAGTCGCCCCCATTATTACTCGCGCGGCTGCATTCTGGACCAGCTGGAGCTTCCGGGTGCTCCTCAAGGGGAGCCCCATGTAGAGAGCATTGCAGTAGTCCAGCCGGGAAGTGACGAGAGCGTGAGTGACTGTGCGCACGGCGTCCCGATCCAGAAAGGGAGATCAGGCGGACCTGATAAAAGGCCCCCCCTGCCCACGACCGTCATATGATCCTCCAAGGACAGCCGTGAGTCCAGGAGGACGCCCAAGTTGTGAGCCCTCTCTGAGGGGGGTAAGATCTCATCCCCAATAGCCCAATAGCCACACTACTAAAACTCTCATTGTTGTGACCTTTAATTAATTGGGCGAAACGGTGCATGGTAGTAGGGCAACAATATTTGAAACAAATATAACCTCAAACGGGCTAATTTACCAAAGGTGTCCAAAATCTGGGAACCAGGACTCCCCAGGGAATGAAATTTGGGGAAATTGTGGTTCTGTTCTGCCAGAGCTATGGACCCCAAAGAACACAGCACGCACACAAAGTCCGTAAGAACCTTAGTTTACTAATTTAAATCAGTCTTTTCTGAACAAGGGCTGTTAACTTAACTTCATTGACAGCCGACAAGAATCCAAAGAATAATAAATCAATTCTGAGGCACAGTATTTCAGATAACGGTAATCTTCCCGTGGTTGGCAGAATGCCCAGAAGCAATTTGCAGGAAAACTGATAAGAGAGAAACAAGAGCCGAATCAAGACGCGAAGGAATGTGAACTAAAGTTGTTCCCTATAAATTGCTTCAGTCGGTGTTCCTCCTTAAATAGGCTAAGGGAGTGGCCAATTAGCCCCAAGCCTTACTCTCGAGGAGACCTCCTCCTGAGGAGCCACTCCTGCCTTTTGGCAGCTCTGCGCGCCCGTGCATCGAGAACAGGCTCCTCCTCTTCGTCCTCTTCACTTATGGGAGCTTCTGGAGGTTCTGAAGGCCCTGGCTGAATCCCCGTCTCTGGCACCATATCTTCTCCAGCCTCCTCACTGTCCGACTCGAGCGCCAGCTGCACAGGCTGCTGGCGCAGCACCACACCAGCCTCCTCGCTGTCGGAATCAGCTACTAAACTGCACAGGCTGCTGATGGGCCACAACAGGTTGCTTCAGAGTAGGGGTGAAATCTACTTATCTTCCCTACCGGTTGGGAAGTACGCGGTCCGCGTCACATGCACGCTTGGATCCTCTGCGCATGCACAAAGCCTTCTGCGCATGCCCGGCCGGGTGGGCGGAGCCTTGCACTGCCTCCGCTACCGGTTCTCCGAACCATGCACCACCATCACTACCGATTCGGCTGAACCAGTCCAAACTGGTAGCATTTCACCCCTGCTTCAGAGCTACTGGCTGCTGTATCACGAGCTACATTTTCAACATTCTGTGACAGTTTCCAAGCCAATCTTGCAATCCCTTGCTCTCGCGCTCTCCTCCTCCCATTCAGAAGCAGCCACATACCTTCCCAGGGAGGGGAGAGGAGAGGAGAGGGGGGAAGGAGGAAGAGAAGGAGAAGATGGAGGAGGGGAAGGAGGAGGAGAGGAGAGGAGAGAAAGGAGGAGGAGGAGGAGAGGGAGGAGGGAGAAAGAGAAGATGAGAAAAAGGAGAAGTTGGAGGAGTGCAGGAGGGGAAGGAGGAGAAGAAGGAGAAGGAATAAGAGGAGGAGGAGAGGAGAGGAGAGAAAGGAGGAGGAGGGGAAGAGGAAGGAGAAAGAGAAGGAGAAATGAGAAGAAGGAGATGATAGAGGAGGGGAGGAGGGGAAGGAGGAGGAGAAGGACAGGAGAGGAGGGGAAGGGAAGGGGAGGGAAGGGAAGAAGAGAGGAAAGGAAAAGAAAAGAAAGGAAGAAGCATGACACGGCATCCAATCTAACAACTTCCCCCTTCCTCCTCCTCCTCCTCCTCTCCTTTTTCTTCTCTTCCTCCTCTTCTTCTTCTTGTTCTCCACCTCTTCCTCTCCTCCTCCTCTCCTCCTCCTCTCCTCCTCCTCCTCTTCTTCTTTTCCTCCTCTTCTTCTCCTCCTCTTCTTCTTCTCCTCCTCCTCTTCTCCTCCTCCTCCTCTTCCTTCTCCTCTCCTCCTCCTCCTCTTCTTCTTGTTCTCCTCCTCCTTCTCTCTTCCTCCTCTTCCTCCTCCTCTTTTTCTTGCTCTCCTCCTCCTCTCCTCCTCCTCCTCTTCTTCTCCTCCTCCTCTCCTCCTCCTCTTCTTCTCCTCTTCTCCTCCTCCTCCTCTTCTTCTCCTCTTCTTCTTCTCCTCCTCTCCTCCTCCTCCTCCTCCTCCTCTTCCTTCTCCTCCTCTCCTCCTCCTCCTCCTCTTCTTGTTCTCCTCCTCCTCCTCTCCTCCTTCTCTCCTCCTCCTCTTCTTCTCCTCCTCCTCCTCCTCTTCTTCTTGTTCTCCTCCTCCTCCTCCTCTCCTCCTCCTCCTCTCCTCCTCCTCTTCTTCTCCTCCTCCTCTTCTCCTCCTCTTCTTCTCCTCCTCCTCCTCCTCCCTCTGCCATATCCCTCATCGGACATTGGCGAACATCTTGGCGAGCCTGTTTTTATCAACAGCCGCCCGAAAAAGTGCTGCCAAGTTTCCTTCCTCCCCAAATATTGGCCGAGCTGCCTCCCTGCTCGGCCTTGAAGAATGCAACAATCCCGGCATGGTGATGAAATCCAACTTTCCCAGCCACCGACCACAAGCGTTGACTTTAAAAATCCCGATCAGCCTGTTTGGCACCTTGCGTCTAGCGTTTGCCTTTCTTTTCCTTTCCTAACCAAAGCTGTACTTTCAAGGCGGTGCCACCTACGGACGGGCGCACAGGTAAACGAAACCCTGGAAGCTGGCTGGGGCCCAACTGGACCTGGGCAGGAGTCAGCCGGCTCGGAGGTCGATGCAAGAAGGGGTCGAAAGGTAGACTTCCACCTGCTTGCTTAGGAAGACACCAGGGGACCAGCGCTCACCTGCGGACACTCCTTGTCAAACTAAAGGTACGTTTCACGAGTCCTCGCTTACTGCCCAGGCCTGGTTTCGACACTAAGTGGAACTCCCGTAGTTGGGGGGCGGGGGGAAGAGAAGCCAGTTTTGCTGCGTATGCGACAGTTGTCCTTCGATCTGTCTACCTGGACGGGGTCCAGGAACTTGGGAGGGGCTGCTGAGCCGTCACTCAACCCATCGCTGTAACGGCGAGCAGGTAAAAAAGGTATCCAGGTGAGCAGGGACGGCATTCCTGGATCCTTTCCTTTCCTGGATCCAATCCAAGCTAGAGAGGAGCGGATGGGGCAATCCTCTTAAAGAGACAGTGCAGAGTTTTGCAAACCGTCCAGATCAGGTGTCGGCAATCTACGGCTCCGGAGCCGCATGTGGCTCTTTCGGCTCTCTACTGTGGCTCCCTGTTGGGTGATATCGTCACTAGCTGGGCCCGTTTCTCGCCCTCCCTTCCCAGTCACTCCTCGCCTGGCTGGAAAAGAGACAGAGAGATAAAGAGAGAGGGGGAGAAAGAGAGACCTAGAGAGACACAGAGCGGGAGTCATGTGACTGATTGAAGTGAGTGACGTCGAGTTGGCCACGCCCACCCGAGGTTTTGTGGCTCCCGGTGTTTTCTTTTCTGTGGGAAAGGGGTCCAAATGGCTCTTTGTGTGTTTAAGGTTCCAGGTAATCCTCGACGCACGGCCACAACGGAGCCCGATATTTCTGTTGTTCAGTGAGACATTTGTGCGTTTTGCTCCATTTTACGACCTTCATTGCCGCAGTTATGAAGTGAAGTTGTTAAGTGAGTAACAAGATTGTTAAGCTTCCCCGTGGACTTGGCTTTGTCGGGAGGTCGCAAAAGGGGATCATCACGTGTCGTGACCCCGGGACACTGCGACCCGTCATAAGTCTGAGTCAGTTGCCAAGCGTCTGAATTTTGATCACGTGATCGTGGTGCAAAGGTTGGGGCTTTGACAAACGGCCCTAAGTCACTTTTTCCGGCGCCGGCATAACTTTGAACGGTCGCTAAGTGAACCATTGTAAGTCGAGGACTGCCTGTATTTCAGGCAATATAGGGAATCCTCGATTTATGAGCATAATGGGAGGCCAGCATTCCCCTTGCCGAGCAAGGCAGTTGTTATGTGACTTTTGCCCCATTTTATGACCTTTCTCGTCATAGTCGTTAAGCGAATCATGCAGTCGTTAAACGAATCTGGCTTCCCCCATTGACTTTGCTTGTCAGAAGGTCGCAAAACATGACCCCAGGCAGTGCAACTGTCATAAATATGAGTCAGTTGCCAAGCATCTGAATATTGATTACCTGACCATGGGGATGTTGTAACGGTCGTAAGTGTGAAAAATGGTCATAAGTCATTTTTTTTCAGTGCTGTTGAATCATCACTAAATGAACAGGTAGTCCTCAACTTACTACCATAATTGAGCCCCACATTGTTGTTGCTAAGTGAGAAATTTGTTTAGCGAGTTTTGTCCCATTTTACAACTTTCCTCGTCACAAGTCGTTAAGCGATTCGCTGCAGTTCTTAAATTCGTAACCTGGTCGTTAAGTGAATCGGGCTTCCTCCCATTGATTTTGCTTGCCAGAAGGTCGCAAAAGGGGGTCACGTGACCCCGGGATATTACAACCGTCATAAATATGAGTCGGTTATCCGAATGTAAATCGCATGACCGTGCGGATACTGCAGTGGTCGTAAGTCTGAGAAACGGTCCTCTTTTTTCAGTGCCATTGTAACTTCGAATGGACACTAAGTGAACTAGCTGGAGTTCTCCTGCCTTTCTTTCTCTCTCCAACCAATGCGATTGTATGCTCACCATAGACCAATGATGGCTAACCTTTTTGCCGTCGCGTGCCAAAAGCGGCGGTAGTGGGGGGGGATTGCACGTGCACGTGCCCACATCCATAATTCAATGCGCCCCGTCCCCCCATGCATGCTTGCGTGACCCCCCACGCTCTCCCCCTGCTTTTGGCACGCAATGGCACGGTGGGCTCGGTGGGCCCATTTTTTGCCCTCCCCAGGCTCCAAGAGCCTTTCTAGGAGCCTGGGGAGGGCGAAAACTGCCTTCTCCACCTCCCCGGAGGCTCTCCGGAGGCCCTGAAACAGCTCGTTTCCCAACTTCCAGTGGGCCCGGAAGGCCCAAAAATCAGCTGGCCAGCAACGCTCGCATGCCCACAGATATGGCTCCGTGTGCCACCTGTGTCACCTGGCTGGGGAATTCTGGGAGTTGAAGTCCACATATCTTGAAGGCTCTCAAATAGCTGGCTGGGGAATTCTGGGAGTTGAAGTCCACATATCTTGAAGGCTCTCAAATAGCTGGCTGGGGAATTCTGGGAGTTGAAGTCCACATATCTTGAAGGCTCTCAAATAGCTGGCTGGGGAATTCTGGGACTTGAAGTCCACACCTCTTGAAGACTCTCAAAGAACTGGCTGGGGAATTCTGGGAGTTGAAGTCCACACATCTTCCAATAGCTGAGGTTGGGAATCACTGATGTAAACTCTCATCCCAACTCTTCTTGCCTCCTGTTTAATCCTATCCAACAAAATGAAATTCAACGTAGAGAAAAGTGAAGTCTTACACTTAGGCAAGAAAAACCCCAAATACACACAGAGACTGGGTGAAGCCAGGCTTAATAGTAACTCTTAATAGTAATAGTAACCCTGAGAGGGATCTCAGAGTCTTAATGGACAACTAGACATTGTGCAGCGGCAGCCAAAAAAGCCAATGCAATCCTAAATTGCATTAACAGAGGGATGCAATCAAGATCAAGGGAGGTACTGATACCACTCTATAAAGCCTTAGTAAAACTACACCTAGAGTCCTGCATCCAGTTTTGGTCATCACAATACAAAAAAGATGTTGAGACTCTAGAAAAATTGCAGAGAAGAGCAACCAGGATGATGAGGGGACTGGAGGCTCAAACATACGATGGACGGTTGCAGGAACTGGGCCTGGCTGGTCTAGTGAAGAGAAGGACCAGGGGAGACAGGAGAGCATCTTCCAATATTGGAGGGGCTGCCCCAGAGAGGAGGAAGGGGGTCAAGCTATTTTCCAAGGCACCTGAAGGGCCAGACAAGGAATAATGGATGGAAACTGATCAAGGAGAGATTCAACCTGGAAATAAGGAGGAATTTTTTGACAGGGAGAACGATCAACCAGTGGAACAGAAGTTGCCTTCAGAAGTTGTGGGAGCTTCATCACTGGAGGCTTTCAAGAAGAGACTGGACTGCCATCGGTCGGAAATGGTGTACGGTCTCCTGCTTGGGTGGGGGGGTTGGACTAGATGACCTATAAGGGTCCCTTCCAACTCTGTCAATGTGTTCAATCTCTTTCTTTGTAGACTGCAAACCTTGAATTGATCCTGGTTTCTTCCAGAGGAACCAAGGCCATCCTATTATGCCCAGGGGACAAACCTTTCCAAAGGTCCCTTCCAAACTCTGTTAATCTAATCTATTAAGCCACTTCTCTTCTCCATCAGGTCTTCTGCTCTTCCAGGGAGAAGATGGCGTGGCTGACCCACTTCCTGGCCTGCGTCTTTGGCACCGGTTCCTGGATGGCCATCAACGGCGTGTGGGTTGAGCTTCCCCTCCTGGTGACCGAATTGCCCGAAGGCTGGTATCTCCCTTCCTACCTCACCATCATCATCCAACTGGCCAACATCGGCCCTCTCTTTGTCACTCTCATGCACAAACTGAAACCTGGTTTATTGAAGGAGGTCCCGGTGATTTGCGTGGTGGTCTCCACGGGCATCCTAGCTTGTTTCCTCCTGGCTTTCCTTTGGCATTACACCACGCCAATCGCTGGAGAACCTCACAGCGTGGCTTTCTTCGTCTTGACGTTCTTCCTCTCCTTGGTGGACTGCACCTCGTCCGTCACCTTCCTGCCCTTCATGGTGCACTTCCATCCTCGGTACGTCCCCACTCTCTTCATCGGGGAAGGACTCAGTGGGTTCATCCCCGCTCTCTTCGCCCTGGCCCAGGGGGCTGGCATTGCCACCTGCGTCCAGATCCCAGGGCCAACCTCCAATGCCAGCGTGGGCAACTCTTCGTGGGTCAACGCAACGGAGCTGATGGAAACGCGCTACTCCCCGGCCAACTTCTCCAGCTTGGTTTTCTTCCTCATCCTCTCGGCCATGATGTTCTTCTGTCTCGTGGCTTTCCTCTTCCTCAACCGGCAGCCCAAGTCATGGGAGCTTTCCAAGGAGAATTTATGCTCCAGCGAGATCACCCTGAACTCAATCCAGAAGATGCCTACAGGCAAGGAGGAACCGGCCAACTTGAGAGGGGGCCCAACCTACTCTACGGAGAGAAAGCTGGAGAACGTCAACGAAGATGACAAAGGGGCCGAGAAGGTCACGTATACCTGCTCCAAATTTGTCCTCATCTACTTCATGGTCGCTTGGCTGAATGCCCTGACCAACGGCATCCTTCCCTCCGTGCAAAGCTACTCCTGCTTGCCTTACGGCAACCTGGCGTACCATCTGGCAGCTACCTTGAGCTCCATGGCCAACCCTCTTGCCTGCATCGTGGTCACCTTCCTACCCAACAGGTCTGTATTCCTGGTCAAGCCAATGGTACCAACGGAAGAGAAGCTTTGGGGCTCAGGGTTGAATTGGGGGTGGGGTCCTTGGGGCTCTATGAGCCTGGTGGTTTTCTTGCAGGCGTTTCATGACCCAACTAGGGAACATCATCAGTGCTAGAAGGGAGTGGGGTTTGCAGAAAGGAGGAGGAAGAGGAGGAGGAGGAGGAGGACTGTGGGGTCCTTGATGCTCTCTAATCCTCCCCAGTCATTGTCATCCTCCTCCTCCTTCTCCTCCTCTTCCTCTTCCTCCACCTTCTCCTCCACCTCCTCCTCCTCCTCCTTTCTGCAAACCCCACTCCCTTCTAGCACTGATGATACTACCTAGTGGGGTAATGAAATATCTGCAAGAAAACAACCACACACCAGAGACCCAACAATAATTCTTCTCTTCCTCCTCCTCTTCCTCCTCCTCCTCTTCCTCCTTCTCCTTCTCCTCCTCCTCTTCCTCCTCTTCCTCCTCCTCCTCTTCCTCCTCCTCCTCCTCCTCCTCCTCTTCTTCTCTTTCTCCTTCTCCTTCTCCTTCTTCTCCTTCTCCTCCTCCTCTTCCTCCTCCTCCTCCATCTCCTCCTCCTCCTCTTCCTCCTCCTCCTCCTCCTCCTCCTCCATCTCCTCCTCTTCCTCTCCTCCTCCTCTTCTCCTTCTCCTTCTCCTTCTCCTCCTCTCCTCCTCCTCCTCTTCCTCCTCCTCCTCCTCCTCTTCTTCTCCTTCTCTTCCTCTTCCTCTTTCTCCTTCTCCTTCTCCTTCTCCTTCTCGTCCTCCTTCTCCTTCTCCTCCCTGCAAACCCTTGTAGCACTGATGATGCTAACTGGGTCATGAAACTTTGCAAGAAAATGACACAGCTCAGAAACCACAAAGGACCCCACAGCCCTCCTCCTCCACCTCCTCCTCCCTGCAAACCCCACTCCCTTCTACCACTAATGATATTCAACATCGCAGTTTCTTTCTTAAGCTTTCTTAATGGCCAACACAAGCTGCCCATTCTTTCTTTACCCAATCCTGGCTTAACGTGGCATGTAAAGCCAGCTTACATCCCTGCTCCCTAGCCACTTCTTCCTTTGGATGCCAGCTTGCTGTGGGCGAAGTCTGGGTCTGTCTCCGAAAGAGGCAACCCACCACCTCTCTTCTTTCTCCCCCCCCCCAGGTCCCTTCTGTTCCTGTGGATCCTGACCGCTGCAGGAACGGCCTTTGGGGTCTACAACATGGCCATGGCTGTGCTGAGCCCCTGCCCCCTCTTGCAGCACTCCGACTGGGGAGATGCCCTCATTGTAAGTCGGCCGCTCGATCACTTCCTGCGGGTGGGAAATACGGGGGGGAGGGGGGTTTGGATTCGCACAGCATGCTGGACTTTGTGGTCCCATGTCTGCAAAGAACTCTGTCATTCTCTCTCCGAAGGTGTCACGTGTCATCGTCCAACCAGGGGTGAAATGCTATAGGTTCGGGCCGGTTTGCCCGAACCGGTAGTTTAAAAAATGCTACCAGTTCGCCAAAATGGTAGTAAAAAAATGCTTAAAAAGTTTTTTTTTTAAAAAAAAGTTCCGACGATTGCACGTCACTCAGCTGATCTTTGGAACATTTTTTAAAAAACTTTTTAAAGCAAACTTTACTTTTTAAAGTTAAAAATGCTTTAAAAAGTTTTTTTTAAAAAGCAGGAAATCCAAAAGCGCGTGTTTGGTGTGGACTGCGCACGCGCACGCAATGAACTGGTGGCGACTGGTGGAGGATTTCACCACTGAGTCCAACCCCCTGCTCAAGCAGGAGACCGTATACCAGCCGTCTCCTACCATGGCAACTTTAAGACTTGTGGACTCCAATTCCCAGAATTCCTCAGCCAGTATGCAACTTTGCCAGCGTGCAACATTCGAAGCCAAGAACGTAGATTCCTGGACCATGGCTGGCTGAGGAATTCTGGGAGTTGACGTCCACCAGTCCTAAAGTTGTCAAAGTTTAGAGACTCCCCTGTCCTATGCCACTCTAGATAAATGGCTGTCCAATCTTGAAAACCTCCAGGGATGGAGCCACCTGCAACTTCTGGAGATCTTCCAAGATCTCAAGCTGTGTTGTGGCCCGTCAGCGGCCTGTGCAGCTAGTAGCTGATTCCGACAGCGAGGAGGCTGGTGTGGTGCTGTGCCAGCAGCCTGTGCAGCTGCCACTCGAGTCGGACAGTGAGGAGGCTGGAGAAGATGTGGTGCCAGAGGCAGGGATTCCACCAGGGCCTTCAGAACCTCCAGAAGCTCCCTTAAGTGAAGAGGACGAAGAGGAGGAGCCTCTTCTTGATGCACGAGTGCACAGAACTGCCAAAAGGCAGGAGTGGCTCCTCAGGAGGAGGTCTCCTTGAGAGTAAGGCTTGGGGCTAATCGGCCACTCCCTTAGCCTATTTAAGGAGGAACGACGACTGAGGCAATTTGCAGGGAACAACTCCGTTCACTCTCCTTCGCGTCCTGATCTTAGTTCTCTTATCCGCTTCCTGCAAATTGCTTCTGGGCTTTCTGCCAACCACAGTAAGATTACGATTATTTATTCTTTGGATTCTTGTAGGCTGTTAAGAAAGTTAATTAACAGCCTTTATTTGAAAAAAAGACTGATTTAATTTAGTAAACTAAGGTTTGTACAGACGTTGTGTGTGCTGCGTTCTTTGGGGTCCGTAGCTGGGGCAGAACAAGCTGGCAACTTCTCACCGGCATCTCCTCTTGCTCTCTCGACAGGTGATCTCCTGGGTATGCTTCACCGGAACCCTCACCTACGTCAAGGTGATGCTTGGAATGATTCTTCGTAGCTGCAGCCACAACGCCCTGGTCTGGTACGGCGCGGTGGAGCAGCTGGGGTCTCTGCTAGGAGCTCTGCTGATGTTCCCCTTGGTGAATGTCTACCACTTCTTCAAGTCGGCTGACTTCTGCAGCTTCCAGTGCCCGGCATGACATGCCAGGATCCGAGCAGTGGCTCTGCCAAGCATGCCAACCACGTGCCTTACGGGAAATGTCTTCCAGAAATAGTCAAAAATAGTCTTTTTGGACCAAAAGAAGGCAAGGGTTGGAGAGTTTAGCAAGTCAAGGAGGATGTCTACGAAGGACCACATCTTCAGAGTCAACAGCAGGCCAGGGAGCGTTCCTGAGTTTTGGCTCAACCCATATTAATTTTTGGGGGGGTGGTCCTTAAAGTAGGGCGGATGCAGCTCGGTTGAGAAAAATCTGGGTGAGCCTCAGACGTCTGCAGAACTTATAACTTTGCTGCCATCTTCTGTTTGTTTGGACTTTGGCACCCCAGATCAGACAGCCCTGCTTAAGAATAAACCAACTTTCATTGGATGAGAAGACATGGCCCTTGAACCTACATTCTTGAGATGGAAAGTCTTCGTCAGAAAGTAGTTGCATTTCCTCTACAGGTAGTCCTCAACTTATGACCACCATTGAGTCCAAAATTTCTCTTGCTAAGTGAGACAGTCCGACACGGGATAATAGGTTCTCCTGCTTGAGCAGGGGGTTGGACTAGAAGACCTCTAAGGTCCCTTCCGACTTTCTTATTCTATGTTCTAAAATGAGAAATGGGGAATAAACCTTAAACAAAGTAGGGTTTACTTTAAGTGATCAGCCTTAAGCAGATCCAGTCACGCCAGGGCTGAATCAACTCCAACAGTTGGGATCGGATCGGATGATGCCTGATCGCCCAGATCCATTCCACGGATCCTTTTCACCCGTATAGTCCTCCAGGAAAAGGAGTTGGAGAGAAAGAGTGGCTACCCAATTAAGCCTCTAGATCAGTGATGGCTAACCTTTTTGCCATCGCATGCCAGGAAGGGGGGGGGGAGTGAGGGAGGTTTGCCCGTGCGTGTGCCACACCCATAATTCTATGTGCCCCGCCATGCACATGCGAGCACGACCCCCCCTTCCCGCCCCCACTCCTGGCACACAATGGCCCGGTAGGCCCGTTTTTCTTTCTCACCTGGCTCCAGATCCTTTCTATGCATCTGGGGAGGGCAAAAACAGCCTTCCCCACTTCCTTGGAGGACGAACATTGAGAAACGGGCCATTTTGGGCCTCCGAGGGAGTTGGGGAAGGCTGTTTTCGCCCTTCCCAGATGCATAGAGAGGATCTGGAGCCAGGGAGAAAGAAAAACGGGCCTCCCCCCCCCCAGCCCTTTTCTGGTGGGCCCAAAAGGGTCGAAAATCAGCTGACAGAGCTGAGCTGGCGTGCCAGGCAACATGACTCCACGTGCCACCTGTGGCACGCGTGCCACAGGTTCGCCATCATGGCTCTAGATTGCAGAATTCTGGCTTTGCCTATGCTGATTGGCTGCAGGGGTCAAGACACGCCTCCTGCTGCCAGCCTATCACATTGGGATGGAGATAGTAATGTCTGGAAATCCTAGCAAAATTTGTTCCTTAGCTGGCTGGGGAATTCTGGGAGTTGAAGTCCACATTTTAGCTTCCATTGGCCAAGGTTGTAGAACACTGCTTTGAGAGTTTTCAAGGTTTCTCTTCTCCCTTTTTTTTACCCAACAACAATCCTGCTGGGTGGGCCCAAAGGAGCTTCTGTGGCTGGATTTCCCACCTCATATGTCTAATTGGATGTTTTTGGCAGGGGTGAAATCCAGCAGGTTCTGACCAGTTCTGGAGAACCGGCAGCAGAAACTTTGAGCAATTTGGAGAACCGGTAAATACCACCTCTGGCTGGCCTCAGAGTGGGGTGGGAATGGGGATTTTGCAATATCCTTTCCCTGCCACGCCCACCAAGCCACGCCCACCAAGCCACACCTCGCCTACCAAGCCACGCCCACAGAACCGGTAGTACAAAAATTTGGATTTCACGACAGGTTTTCCGGATGTCTCTATGAATCTTGCTCTCTTAGCCTAACACCCAAATCCTTATCCCACATTGGCTATTTTCACATTCCTTTCTTTTCCTTTCCTTTCCTTTCCTTTTTTTCCTTTCCCTTTCCCTTTCCCTTTCCCTTTCTTTTCCATTCCTTTCCTTTCCTTTTTTTCCTTTCCCTTTCCCTTTCCTTTCCTTTCCATTCCTTTCCTTTCCTTTCCTTTCCTTTCCTTTCCTTTTTTTCCTTTCTTTTCCTTTCCTTTCCTTTCCTTTCCCTTTTCCTTTTCCTTTCCCTTTTCCTTTCCCTTTCCTTTCCATTCCTTTTCCTTTTCCTTTCTATTCCTTGTCTTTTTCCTCTCCTCTCCCCCTCCTGTCTTCTCCCTTTCTTTCCTCCTCCTTTCCTCCCCTCCACCCATTCCTACCTACATACGTACCTATCTGCCTCTATTTTCCTTCCTTCCTCCCTCCCTCCCTCCCTTCCTTTCTCTCCTTCTTCCTTCCTTCTTTCTTTCCTTCCTTCCTTCCTCCCTCCCTTCTTTCTTTCCTTCCTCCCTCCCTCCCTCCCATCTTTCCTTTGTTTCTTTCTTTCTTTCTTTCTTTCTTTCTTTCTTTCCTTCCTTCCTCCCTTCCTTCCACCTTCCTTCCTTCCTTTTTCTCCTTCTTCCTTCCCTTTCCTTCCTTCCTCCCTCCCACCTTTCCTTTGTTTCTTTCTTTCCTTCTTTCTTTTTCTTTCCTTCTTTCTTTCACTTTCTCTCCTTCTTCCTTCCTTCTTTCTCCTTCCTTCCTCCCTCCCTCCCACCTTTCCTTTGTTTCTTTCCTTTTTTCCTTCCTTCTTTCTTTCTTTCTTTCTTTCCTTCCTTCCTTCCTCCCTTCCTTCCGCCTTCCTTCCTTCCTTTTTCTCCTTCTTCCTTCCTTCCTTCTTTCTTTCCTTCCTCCCTCCCTCCCACCTTTCCTTTGTTTCTTTCTTTCCTTCTTTTTCTTTCTTTCTTTCTTTCTTTCACTTTCTCTCCTTCTTCCTTCCTTCTTTCTTTCCTTCCTTCCTTCCTCCCTCCCACCTTTCCTTTGTTTCTTTCCTTTTTTCCTTCCTTCTTTCTTTCCTTCCTTCCTTCCTTCTTCTTTCCTTTCTTTCTCATTCATGCCCTCTCTTGGTAGCTCAAATGTAAGCCACCTTAAATCACCACAGAAGCTGGCTTTAACCCTGTGGGACGGAAACTGGAATTCTGTAGTACCATTTTCAGCAGGGCCCTGACGGTGAGCACGAATCGTTCAAAGATTATTCTCACCCGCCAAGCCCCCTCCCCTCCCCTCCATTCCCCCTCCCCACTTTCTGTCTCAGCCAGCATCTTCTTTTCCCTTCTTTGAGCCAGGCCCAGGAGCTTAACTTCCTTCCCCATTTTGCAAATTGCCAGCCCTTTTTATCCTCCCCTCCGAAAAATTATTTTTAAGGAGACTTGGAGTGACACAAACACATCCTGATGGCATCCCCTTTGGCCTCGGCTGCACTAAATCCTGCCTTGACAGCCGGTGTCACCTCCATTCCCTTCGCATCCGTCAGGTCTGGGTAGCAGGGGCCGGCAACAGAAGGGGCTCCAGAGTGACCCATTTAACGTCCAGGCTGCCGGAGAGCCAGCAACGCCCCCAGGAAAACAGGGACCCTTCTCCCCCTCATGAAAAATGGAGCAGGAATTGAACAAGCTGCGAGAGGCAAAAAACGAGAGACGTTTGACTTCGTCCCAAAGCCAGGAATTAAAATCAGAATTTCAGCTTTCCCGAGTGAAGCAACCTGGAACTAAGGGGAAATTTCCTAACAGTGAGGACAATTAACCCCTGGAACTGCTTGTCACCAGAGGTTGTGGGTGCTCCATCACTGTCTGGAGGTTTTCAAGAAGAGACTGCACAGACATTTAAAATAGAAAGAATAGAATAGAATATGCCAGTACGCTCCCATAGAGAGGGGCTCCTCTGGGTGCCGTCGGCCAAACAATGTCGACTGGCGGCCCCCAGGGGGAGGGCCTTCTCTGGGGGGGGCACCTACGATCTGGAACAAGCTCCCCCCGGAGATACGGAGGATCCCGGATCTGCGCACCTTCCGTCACGCGCTTAAGACGTTCTTATTCCATCAAGCTGGCCTGGCCTAAATCTTCTCCCCTTTTTTAAATTTAAATTTTAAACACAAATTTTAATCTGTTTAATTATGGGGTATTTTAAAATTCAGCCTAAATTATTTAATTCGTTTTTAATTTATTTTAAATTTTTGTATTTCTGTGTTTTATCTTCTGGCTGTTCACCGCCCTGAGTCCTTCGGGAGAAGGGCGGTATAGAAATTTAATTAAATAAATAAATGAATGAATGAATGAATGAATGAATGAATGAATGAATGAATAAATAAATAAATAAATAAATAAATAAATAAATAAATAAATAAATAAATAAATGAATGAATAAATAGAAAATAATAAGAGAAAAGGAATGGGGAGGGAATGGAGATTTTGCAGTATCCTTCCCCTGCCACGCCCACCAACCAGTAGGGAAAAATTCTGGATTTCACCCCTGACGTGAAGCCCAACTTTGATGTGAGGACATATAGAAAGAACCGATAGAAAGAAGTCATCAGCTGTTGTTCCACCTGATTTTTCCCCGGGACTCCAAGGAAATGAAGTCTCTGTTGAGCCTTACTAACCACTATGGAGGAGTTGTTTTCATATCATTTTCTTAGCCCTTGGCAAAGGGGCTTCCCCAAATCTCCTTCTTGCATTCCTGAAAGGCCGGCCTGCTATTTAAGTGCATGCCTTCAAAAAAAATTTTTTTTAATTTGATTTTATATGCCGCCCTTCTCCGGAGACTCAGGGCGGCTTACAATGCGCTAAGCAACATCCTTCATTCTTTTGTATATTTATACAAAGTCAGCTTATTGCCCCCACAATCTGGGTCCTCATTTTACCCACCTTAGAAAGGATGGAAGGCTGAGTCAACCTTGAGCCTGGTAAGAATTGAACTCGCAGTAATTGCAGGCAGCTGGTCTTAATAACCAGCTTAATAACAGGGTGACTTAGACCACTGTACTACCAAGGCTCTTGGTTGATTCAGCCTCCTTCGGCTGCACAATTCGGCGTGTCGGTTTGTACACGTGCCGGAACCTTTTTCTTTTGGCTGAGCAGGGATTCTGGCATTCCAGGAGGTGCCTGAAATTTGAATAAAAGGGTTGACGCTGCTAAAGCAGGGAGAGGAAGGAAGGGAGGGAGGGAGGGAGGGTGGAAGGAAGGAAGGAAGAAGGGAGGGGGAGAGGGAGAGAAGAAGGAAGGAAGGAGAGCTGGGAGGAAGGGACGGAGAGAGGGAGAAAAGAAGGAAGGAGAGCTGGGAGGAAGGGAGGGAGGGAGGGAGGAGAGCTCGGAGGAAGGGAGGAAGGAAGGAGGGAAGGAAGGAAGAATGGATGGGGAGAGGGAGGAAGGAAGGAGAGCTAGGAAGAAGGGAGGGGGAGAGGAAGGGAGGAAGGAAGGAAGGAGAGCTGGGAAGGAGGGACAGAAGAAGGAAGGAAGGAGAGCTGGGAGGGAGGGAGGGAGGGAGGAACGAAGGAAGGAAGGAAGGAAGGAAGGAAGGAAGGAAGGAGATGGGAAGAAGGGATGGGGAGAGGGAGGGAAGAAGGAAGGAGAGTTGGGAAGAAGGGAGTGGGAGAGGGAGGGAGGAAGGGAGGAGAGCTTGGAGGAAGGAGAGTTGGGAAGAAGGGATGGGGAGAGGGAGGGAGGAAGGGAGGAGAGCTTGGAGGAAGGGAGTGAGGAAGGAAGGAAGGGAGGAAGGAAGGAAGGAAGGAAGGAGAGATGGGAAGAAGGGATGGGGAGAGGGAGGGAAGAAGGAATGAGAGTTGGGAAGAAGGGTGTGGGAGAGAGAGGAGGAAGGGAGGAGAGCTTGGAGGAAGGGAGGGAGGAAGGAAGGGAGGAAAGAAGGAAGGAAGGAGAGTTGGGAAGAAGGGAGGGAGGGAGGGAGGGAGGGAGGGAGGGAGGAAGGAAGGAAGGAAGGAAGGAAGGAAGGAAGGAAGGAAGGAAGGAAGGAAGGAAGGAGAGATGGCATGAATGGAAGGAGCAAGGGAGGAATTATCTAGCAAGGTAGATTTACATAGCTGTAAAAAATCCCATTTTCCAAATGGAAAATTGAGGCTGGTTGTAGCTGCGTGCCATTGTGGTCCTGGTATAATGCCAAAACTTCCATTCCACAGCCAAGGCCGCTCTCTTGACTTTTTTGAGGTCAAAAGCCCCCCACCCCCACCCCAACCTCCACCCCCCATCCCCCACCCAGTTCTTGACCCCTTTCCAAGCCCAGCACAGTGGCTGCTATTCTACCTCTGGCCACCAGGGGTCGCCTCCCGAGCGAAGGCAGGCGGCATGTCCTTCGGTGCCCAAGGCCGGGCAAGCAGGGAAATCATTAACTCCCCCGAGCTCATAAAATGCCAATTTGGGGGCCTTTTGTCTGGCAAAGCAGAAGGCACCATTGAGATGCAAAGCGAATCCTGCTCTCGCTCCGGGGCAGCCGCTTCTCCCTTGGCTGCAGCTGGCTTGGGGACGTGCCAAGCTGTGCCCAATTTGCCAAAGGGCTTGTGCAGGCGGCGAGTCCCAGGACGTCGGCACCGTCCTGGATCCTGAGTTGCCCTTGCCAGCTTCTCCGGCCGCCTTCTAGATCCAGAAAATCCCAGAGTCTAGAGAAGAGGAGTCTTCCTTTTTTCATTCCCGGCCTGGCACAGGAATCTCGAGACTAGCTAGCTAGATGCCAGGCTAACCGGCCCAGCGATCCTTTTCTGGTGTGGGTGCAGAGGGAGGGTCCTGGGTGCCGTCTCAGCTGGTGCTTTTCTTGCAGAGGTTTGGTTTAGGGGGTCTTTTTTATTTGGGGTGGGCTTCCTGTATTGGTTTTAGCCGCTGAGGGTGCGTAGCCCTGATGAGGTTACCTAGTTGGGTCATGAAACGTCTACAGGGAAGGCGGACCGAGGACGCCACAATACTGAGCTCCCCATAAGTTACAGCTCTCCTGGTTTCTCCTGCTCCTCCTCTCATTTGTAATCTTCCCAGCTAATCTTGTAATCTTCTTCTTCTTCCTCTCCTCCTCCTTCTGTCTCTTCTACTTCTTTCTCTTCTTCCTCCTCCTTCCTCCTCCTTCTCCTTCTCATCCTCCTCTCATTTGTAATCTTCCCAGCTAATCTTGTAATCTTCTTTTTCTTCTTCTCCCTCTCCTCCTTCTTCCTCTTCTTCCTCCCCCTTCTTTCTCTCCTCCTCCTTCTCCTCCTCCCTCTTCTCCTTCTTCCTCTTCTTCCTCCTTCCTCTTTTTCTTCCTCCTTTCTCTCCTCCTTCCTCTCTTCCTCCTCCTCCTCCTCCACTCCTCCTCCTCCTCTTCCTCCTCCTCTCATTTGTAATCTTCCCAGCTAATCTTGTAATCTTCTTTTTCTTCTTCTTCTCCTTCTTCTCCTCCTCCTTCTTCTTCCTCCTCCTCCTTCTCTTCCTCTTCTCCTCCTCCTTTTCCCTCTTCTCCTCCTGTTACTTCCTCTTCTTCTTCTTTCTCCTATTCCTCCTTCCTCTTCTTCTCCTTCCTCTCCTTCTCCTTCTTCATCTCTTCCTCTTCTTCTAAGAGCCGAGGTGGCACAGTGGTTAGAGTGCAGTACTGTAGGCTACTTCTGCTGACTGCTGGCTACCTGTAATTTGGCAGTTCAAATCTCACCAGGCTCAAGGCTGACTCAGCCTTCTGTCCTTCCGAGGTTGGTAAAATGAGGACCCAGATTGTAGAGGGCAAGTGACTGACTCTGTAAAGCGCTTAGCAACAGAAATTCTGGTCCCAAATGGGGTTGTAAGTTGAGGACTACCTTTAATTTGGAATCCTCAAAATTTCAAAACATGGGATCTTTTACAGGTAGTCCTCATCTTACGACTACATTTGGGACAGTTCGTTTAGTGACTGTTCGAAGTTACAACAGCACTGAAAAAAGTGACTTAGGGCCATTTTTCACATTTACGACCATGGTAGCATCCCCCATCGTCACATGAGTTACATTTGGATGCTTGACAACTGACTCACACTTATGATGGTTTCATTGTTCCTGGGGTCATGTGATCCCCTTTTGCGACCTTCCGATGAGCAAAATCAATGGGGAAGCCAGATTCACTTAACAACTGGGAGACTCACTTAACAACTGCAATGATTCACTTAACAAATGTGGTGAGAAAATTCGTAAAACGGGTCACAACTCAGTTAACAAATTTCTCACTTAACAACATAAATTTGGGGCTCAATTGTGGTCGTAAATCGAGAACTATCTGCCCTGCAGGAGCATGGGGCTAATTACTTTTGGGGGAAAGGATGTTATATAAAGGGGGTGCCAGGACAGAGAAAGCCTGCCCTCTGGGACCCACCAAATGTAGGTCCCTAGATGATGGTATATGCAGCATACAGAATACAGAAAAACAGAGTTGGAAGGGACCTTGGAGGTCTTCTAGTCCAACCCCCTGCTCAGGCAGGAAACCCTACAGCATTTCAGACAAGTGGCTGTCCAATCTCTTCTTAAAAATTTCCAGTGTTGGAGCATTCACAATTTCTGGAGGCAAGTTGTTCCACTGATTAATTGCTCTCACTGTCAGGAAGTTTCTCCTTAGTTCTAGGTTGCTTCTCTCCTTGATGAGTTTCCATCTGTCACTTCTTGTTTTGCCTTTGGAAGGGAGGAAGGAAGGGAGGAAGGAAGGAAGGAAGGAAGGAAGGAAGGAAGGAAGGAAGGAAGGAAGGAAGGAAGGAAGGAAGGAAGATGCAAACAAGAAGGAAATCAGGGAGGCAGGATGGAAGGAAGATGGAAGGAAGGAAGGAAGGAAGGAAGGAAGGAAGGAAGGAAGGAAGGAAGGAAGGAAGGAAGGAAGGAAGATGCAAACAAGAAGGAAATCAGGGAGGCAGGATGGAAGGAAGATGGAAGGAAGGAAGGAAGGAAGGAAGGAAGGAAGGAAGGAAGGAAGGAAGGAAGATGGATGGAAGGAAGGAAGGAAGGAAAGAAGATGAATGGAATGAAAGAATAAAGGTTGAAGGAAGATGGATGGAAGGGAGGAAGGAAGGGAGGAATGATGGAAGAAAGATGAATGGAAGGAAAGAAGAAACATTGAAGGAAGATGGATGAATAGATGGATGGATGGATGGATGGAAAGAAGGAAGGAATATTGAAGGAAGATGGATAGATGGATGGATGGAAGGAAGGAAGGAAGGAAGATGCAAAAAAGATGGAAATCAGGGAGGCTAGGTGGAAGGAAGATGGATGGAAGGAAGGAAGGAAGGAAAGAAGGAAGGAAGGAAGGAAGGAAGATGAATGGTATGAAAGAATCAAGGTTGAAGGAAGATGGATGAATGGATGGATGGGAGGAAGGAAGGAAGGAAGATTGAAGGAAGATGGATGGATGGATGGATGGAAGGAAGGAAGGAAGGAAGGAAGGAAGGAAGGAGAAGGCGGGACGGAAGATAGAAGATGGAAGGATGGAAGATAGCAGGAAGATGGATGGATGGAAGAAGAAAGGAAGAAAGGAATATTTCCAAGCAGCCAGCAAAAGCCACCAACAGCTTCTCTTTCTTTTCCCCTCTCTGGCTCTCCTGTCCTGGGGGAGTTGCCTGCACAAACAGATGGAAGGAAGGCAAAAGGGGGGGGGGCTTCCCGGGATGTACGCAGGGAGGGAGGGATGAAGCTCTCCTTGTCCTCGGAACTCCCCCCCCCACAACAAAGAACAAGCCTATCTCGCCCCTCCCTCCCTCCCTCCCTCCCCTTTGGCACTTTGTCTCTCCCCCCCCTCCCCACCTTATCACCACGCACAGGCCCGGGGACCCCCGCGCGAGCCTGGCACAATAGCCTGCCGGAGGTGCGAAGATTAATTGCCCGGAGAAAGGGACCGGGGTGTCATATCCAGCTGCCGTGCCTGTCGCTCGTGGGGGGCCGGGGGTGGGAGGGAAAAGGGGGAGGGGGCGGCATAATGAAGTGTACCAAAATTCATTTGGACTCAAGATGCGCCGCTTGTCCAAAAGAACAACAAAAAAACGTCTTTTTGGAGTTATTTTTTTTGGGGGGGCGGAGGAGATTTGATAGGGTCCGAAGAGAGAGAGGGGGGGGAGACGCCTCCAAACCCCCTCCCCCCCATTTGCCTGGTGTCGGTTTCATACCTGATTTTAACAAAGGAGCACGGGGGGAGGGGGGGAGGCGAGGGGAGGCTTCTGGTTCGGAAGGCAGTCGATAAATCCTCAAATCCATCCATCACGTTGGGAGGGTCGGGGGTCTTAACGTCTTGCACGGGGAGGGGGGGGAATTGTCCGTGAAGTTGACCGCTGGGGCCATCCAAGCCGCCAAGCTGCAGCTGCGTCTGTTTCCCTCCACCCCCCCCACACACACCCCACCCCCACCGCGCGCGCCTTTACCCAAAAACCGAGATGGAAGGGACCTTAGAGGTCATCTAGTCCAACCCGCTTCCCAGGCAGGAGACCCTGTAACGTTTCCAAAAAAAAAAAAGAACACCTCCGCAGTGTTGGAGCAACACTCCCGACTTCTTGAGTCCAGTCGTTCCACTGGTGAATTGTTCTGACTGTCGGGGAATTTCTCCTGCCTGCATCTTTTAAGTATGAAAGTAATGTTCTTTTTTTTAATTATTATTATTATTATTGTTTTGCTCATTAAGAGGATTGATCTAAGGGCCAGAAAGGAAGAGATCCGTTTGCTCTGAGTCTAAGCAATGTTTTGTGATTTCATGAAAGTTGGAATCTTACCAATGTCTTCCTAAGGCTTTGTAAGGCTGTCAATACTATAATTCCCTGCGTCCATTGGAACGCTGTGATGCAGACAATTCAGTCTAGTGGTTAAAGCATCAGGCTTGATAGAAGACAATGAGTTCTAGTCCCACCTTAAGACATGAAAGCCAATTGGGTGACTTTGGGCCAATCACCAGGAGACAGTGAGTTCTAGTCCCACCTTAGGCATGAAAGTTGGCTGGGTGACTTTGAGCCAATCACCAGGCGACGGTGAATTCTAGTCCCACTTTAGGCATGAAAGCCGGCTTGGTGACTTTGAGCCAATCACCAGGAGATGGTGAGTTCTAGTCCCACCTTAGGCATGAAAGACGACTGGGTGACTTTGAGCCAATCACCAGGAGACGGTGAGTTCTAGTCCCACCTTAGCATGAAAGACAACTGGGTGACTTTGGGTCAATCACCAGGAGACGGTGAGTTCTAGTCCCGCCTTAGGCATGAAAGACGACTGGGTGACTTTGAGCCAATCATCAGGAGACGGTGAGTTCTAGTACAGCCTTAGGCATGAAAGATGACTGGGTGACTTTGGGCCAATCACCAGGAGACAGTGAGTTCTTGTCCCACCTTAGCATGAAAGACGACTGGGTGTCTTTGGGCCAATCACCAGGAAACAGTGAGTTCTAGTCCCACCTTAGGCATGAAAGATGACTGGGTGACTTTGGGCCAATCACCAGGAGACAGTGAGTTCTAGTCCCACCTTAGCATGAAAGACGACTGGGTGACTTTGGGCCAATCACCAGGAGACAGTGAGTTCTAGTCCCACCTTAGGCATGAAAGATGACTGGGTGACTTTGGGCCAATCACCAGGAGACAGTGAGTTCTAGTCCCATTTTAGGCATGAAAGCCAGATGGGTGATTTTGAGCCAATCACCAGGAGATGGTGAGTTCTAATCCCACTTTAGGCATGAAAGACGACTGGGTGACTTTGGGCCAATCACCAGGAGATGGTGAGTTCTAGTCCCACCTTAGCATGAAAGACGACTGGGTGACTTTGGGCCAATCACCAGGAGACGGTGAGTTCTAGTCCCTCAGTAGGCCATTAAGCAACTGGCCATAAATTGAGGACTGCTTCTAACAGTATCTCCCTTGCTCCTTTCCATCCTCCCCTCTCCTCCCCTCCCCTCTTCTCTCCTCCCTCCCTCCCCTCCCCTCCCCTCTCTCTCTACCTCGTCTTTCCCATGATTTGAGCCTTGATGACAGAGGCGGCTCTTTGCCTTGATTTATTGATGACGTGGTATTAAGTCGGTGCCAGCTTTTAGCAACCACAACTCAAGATTTCCTCATCTTAGGTCTTGCAGCGGTACCCTCATCCATCACCCCTAGAACCGCACCCATCCTCCAGCTCATCCTCTTTCTCTCTTTTTCCTTCCCCTTTTCCAGTTTTGGTGGACTTCTCAAGAAGGGAACGATTATTAGCTCCATCATCATATCTCAAAGCGCGGCATCCCGCAAAGAGGAATTATCGCTCTGGTGCCGGAATCGTTCTTAAAGAAACAGCGCTGCTTTTGCAAAATCCTCCCACTGGGTCTGACAGTGATTCCATGCCTAGCACCCCCAAAATAAGCAGGAGATAATATCTCTGGGAAAACGGTGCAGTTTTTCCTCCTTTTGCAATTTCTGTGGAATCCTTGGCTAGGAGTGGGAAGAAGGACGTATCAAATTAGGTCAGGACAGCTTGGACTCTAACTTTAGAATGGGAGGACTTCAATTCCCAGAATTCCCTAGCCAGGCAGCATGCATGATAACTGGGGAATTCTGGGAGTTGAAGTCCACGCCTCTTTTTTTTTTCTCTGCGTCCCTCCCCCCCCCTTTATTATACATCACAGTTCCAGTTTTGCAAAGACAGTGTACTGGCTGTATCAAGTCCTCTTTAAGTACAAATAGTATTATACACCCTGAGTAGAAACCATTTTTCTCGTAATCATACAATATGGTGTCTTTTTAAATACATAATGTTGTACGTCATAGTAATAACCATTATTTTCATAGTTGCATCGTAACATTCTATATACCTTTATCACTCTATGTGTTTTAATCTATAATCACGTCCACACCTCTTAAAGCATGCTGGCTGGGGAATTCTGGGAGTGGAAGTCCACCCCTCTTAAATTATGCTTGCTGGGGAATTCTGGGAGTGGAAGTCCACCCCTCTTAAAGCATGCTTGCTGGGGAATTCTGGGAGTGGAAGTCCACCCCTCTTAAAGCATGCTTGCTGGGGAATTCTGGGAGTGGAAGTCCACCCCTCTTAAAGCATGCTTGCTGGGGAATTCTGGGAGTGGAAGTCCACCCCTCTTAAAGCATGCTTGCTGGGGAATTCTGGGAGTGGAAGTCCACCTCTCTTAAATCATGCTTGCTGGGGAATTCTCTGAGTGGAAGTCCACCCCTCTTAAAGCATGCTGGCTGGGGAATTCTGGGAGTGGAAGTCCACCCCTCTTAAAGCATGCTGGCTGGGGAATTCTGGGAGTGGAAGTCCACCCCTCTTAAAGCATACTGGCTGGGGAATTCTGGGAGTGGAAGTCCACCCCTCTTAAAGCAAAGCTGGCTGGGGAATTCTGGGAGTGGAAGTCCACCCCTCTTAAAGCAAAGCTGGCTGGGGAATTCTGGGAGTGGAAGTCCACCCCTCTTAAAGCATACTGGCTGGGGAATTCTGGGAGTGGAAGTCCACCCCTCTTAAAGCATGCTTGCTGGGGAATTCTGGGAGTGGAAGTCCACCTCTCTTAAATCATGCTTGCTGGGGAATTCTCTGAGTTGAAGTCCACCCCTCTTAAAGCATGCTGGCTGGGGAATTCTGGGAGTGGAAGTCCACCCCTCTTAAAGCATACTGGCTGGGGAATTCTGGGAGTGGAAGTCCACCCCTCTTAAAGCAAAGCTGGCTGGGGAATTCTGGGAGTGGAAGTCCACCCCTCTTAAAGCAAAGCTGGCTGGGGAATTCTGGGAGTTGAGGTCTTAAAGTGGCCAAGGTTGGACACCCCTGGAGTAAGCTAAGGGCCTTGAAAAGCCACCACTTCTCCAAAAGTCACCCAGGGTCTTTTGAACCCCCCCCCAGGAACTACCCCCCCCCAATATCAGGTTCAAGAATTCCCAGCCCACTTCCGGTCTTAAACCGTGGTGGAGCTGGTGGTGAGCCTTGTATCTAGACAAAGAAAGGAGGGGCGAAGGAGAGAGGAGGATGCAAGGGAACGAGAAAGGGAGACCCCCTTCCCCCCCTGCCCATTCTCTTCCTCTCCTCGCCCCCCGCGCCCCCCTCCCCTCTCCCCGTCGTCCTCAGACACGTGTCTCCATTGTTCTTGCCTTTGGCTGCTGGACCCAAAGAAGGGGAGGGCGCCGGAGTTAATCAACCCTTCGCGGGGGAGGGAAAAGACCCCCTAAGGGGAGGGGGGATGCTGGGAGGAGGAGGGAGGGAGGGAGGGAGGAAGGAAGGAAGGAAGGAAGGCGGAGGAATTTGGGGCGAAGAGGGGTGCGGAAGAGCTGCCCAAGGGGGTCCTGGGGTCCTGAGAAGAGGGGGAGCAGAGGGACGGATTTTTTTTGGGGGGGTGATGGTTTCTTCCTTTCTTCGGCCTTGTTCCAAGCTCCGGACTCCAAGCGTGGGCGAGGGGGGGGGCTTTCCATGTGCTGGGTTCTTCTGTAGGACGGGGAATTTGGGTGGGGGGGCGAGGGGAGCAGATAAAGCAAGCCCGGTTAGTTTGGGACCCTGGCTTCGCAGCCCCCCCCAACCGAGGCGAGCGTGTGGGACTGTGCGGGTGGGTGTCGCAGTGTTAAGCACAGATGGGCTGGGGAACACTCCCCTCCCCCTCCCTCCTTGGCAAATCAATTCTCTCTCTCTCTCTTTTTTTTTTTTCCTTTTTGCTCCGTCACTTTCACCCTTTTCGCTTTTCACGCCCCCTCGCAGGTTTCCTCTCCATTCCATCTCCTCCCCTCCCTCCCCTCCCCTCCCCACGCCGGCGGCCCCGTCCCCCCTCCGGCTCAGCAGGGCCTCCCCTCCCTCCCTCCCTCCTTCCCTTCCTCTCCCTCCCCCCCCTCTCGCCGCAAGTCCTGGGGGAGCCTTGATGGATGAAAGGGCTGGAGCCCCCTCCCCCGCGCGCTGCCCAAGGAGGGAGGGAGAGAGGGAGGGAGGGAGGGGGGCGAGGAAGGAAGGAAGAGCCGGAGCGTGTTGCTGACCTCAGCGATTCCCCGCAGCCTGCGCCCTCTCCCCCCCTCCCCCCACTTTCCCTTTCGGCCCCTCCCCCTTCTCCGCCTTTCAGCCCCCCACCCCCACCCCCGCTCGCCTCCCCTCCCGCCCCGCCCACTCGGGCAGCCGCTGCGGAGCTGTCCGAAGTGCTGAACCGGACCAGGCTCGGCCAGCGCTCTTCGCTTCGCCATGCCTCGCTCTTTCTTGGTCAAGAAGATCAAAGCGGACGCCGCCTTCCAAGCCGGGTCGGGGTCCGTCAGCCCCCCGCCTTACCCGCCGCTGGAAACTTCCTACCCCGGGTGGGCGGGATCCGGGAGAGCCGGGGATCTCGGCCCGAAAGACGGTAAGCAACGGCCGGCGCCTTCAGGACGCTCGTTGCGGGGGCTTTGTTGGGGAGGGGGGACCGGTAGAAGTGAGATTGCGGGATGGAGGTGGGAGCGGGGTCGTCGGGAAGGTTAGGGGCTAGAGAAAGCCGGTCGTGTTGCCTTGGCTGGTGAAAGGAGGAGGGGGGATTCCCTCTGTTTCTCTTGGCTCGGGAGGAGGAGGAGAGGAGAAGGAGGAGAAGAAGAGGAGCAGGAGAGGAGGAGAGGAGAAGAAAAGGAGAAGAAGAGGAAGAGAAGGAGGAGGAGGAGAGGAGAAGAAGAGGACGAGGAGAGGAGGAGGAGGAGAAGAAAAGGAGAAGAAGAGGAGGAGGAGGAGGAGGAGAGGAGAAGAAAAGGACAAGAAGAGGAAGAGGAGGAGGAGAGGAGGAGGAGAAGAAGAAGAAAAGGAGAAGAAGAGGAGGAGGAGGAGAGGAGGAGGAGGAGGAGAAGAAAAGGAGAAGAAGAAAAGGAGAAGAAGAGGAGGAGAGGAGGAGGAGGAGGAGGAGAGGAGGGGGGAGGAGGAGAAGGATTGGGTCCCGATTTCTCTTGATGGGGGCGGGGGCTTCCAAAAAGAACAAGCTCTCTTTTTTTAATCGTCCGTCCGTGGAAAATCCCTCCGGGACGGGGGTCGTATTAAGCGCTGAGAAAGGTCATTGCGACACTCCCGTCGCCCGCGCGGGATCCTTTGGTGGGGATCGGGATGTTGGTGGGAACTCCCTCAGCCCTTGAAGGAGGGGAGAACATCTCAGGCCGGGGACTGGGGGAGGGGGGGGTTGAACCTTACGTCGCCTCCGAGCCCCTGGGAGCCTCGGCGGGGGATGGGGGGGGGTGAGCCGTCAATCTCTCCCCCCACCCCCCCACCCGACGGACCACAAGGCGCATCGGCGCAAGCGATGGGGCTGCCTGCGCGGCCTCCGGTGATATCTCTTCGGTACGAATCGGGACAAAGCAAAGAGAAGGGAAGAATAAATCCGAACAGCGCTCGTCGCATCGCTCTTTGGTTTTAATTAAAAGGTGCGGAGGGTGGGGAGGTTAACCTTGGAAAGGGTCCCGTTTCAGAAGAAGGCTAGAAAAGAGAGATTACAAGCTTGCCCTGAAAGTGTGCGTTCACACGACACAACGCAGGAGAAGGCCCAAGGAAGCGACGGCCTCCCCCTTAATGTGAGAAGGTGGAAGAATGACTGACAAGTCAGACCATCTGCTTAGTGTATTTGGGGGGTTCTGGAGCCGGGTGAATTTTTTAAAAATGAGGGGAGGGGGGGGAAAGGTGTTGTGTGGACACACCACCGGTATTGTTCCCCTCCTGAGGGAGGTGGTGGAGAGAAGAGAAGTGAAAGATAAGGCTGAAGTTTTTGTCCCCTGGGCATAATAGGATGGCCTTGGTTCCTCTGGAAGAAACCAGGATCAATTCAAGGTTTGCAGTCTACAAAGAAAGAGATTGAACACATTAAGAGAGTTGGAAGGGACCTTATAGATCATCTAGTCCAACCTCCTGGAGACCCTACACCGTTTCTGACCGATGGCAGTCCAGTCTCTTCTTGAAAGCCTCCAGTGATGAAGCTCCCACAACTTCTGAAGGCAACTTCTGTTCCATCGGTTGATGGCTCTCACTGTCAGAAAATTCCTCCTTATTTCTAGATTGAATCTCTCCTTGGTCAGTTTCCATCCATTATTCCTTGCCTGGCCTTCGGGTGCCTTGGAGAATAGCTTGACCCCCTTCCTCCTCTCTGGGGCAGCCCCTCAAATATTGGAAGATGCTCTCCTGTCTCCCCTGGTCCTTCTCTTCACTAGACTAGCCAGGCCCAGTTCCTGCAAACGTTCATTGTATGTTTCAGCCTCCAGTCCCCTCATCCTCTTCGTTGCTCTTCTCTGCACTCTTTCTAGAGTCTCCACATCTTTTTTATAGTGTGGGGACCAAAACTGGATGCAGGACTCTAGGTGTGGTTTTACTAAGGCTTTATAGAGTGGTATCAGTACCTCCCTTGATCTTGATTGTATCCCTCTGTTAATGCAGTTTAGGATTGCGTTGGCTGTTTTGGCTGCCGCTGCACACGGCTGGCTCCTATTTAACTGTTTGTCCAGTAAGACTCCAAGATCCCTCTCACAGTCACTGCTATTAAGCCTGGTTTCCCCCAGTTTATATGTGGACTTTTGGTTTTTCTTGCCTAAGTGTTAAGACTTTACTTCCGTCCCTCCCCCACCCTTCTTTGGGGCAGCCCCTCCGATATTACTTTACTTTTTACTTTACTTTTATTTGATTTATATACCGCCCTACTCCCGAAGGACTCAGGGCGGTGAACAGCCAACAATAAAATACATACATACAAAATTTAAAAAGCAGAGATAAAATCAAACCAAATAGTTTGGCCCAGACAAATTTAAAGCCCCAATCAATTTAAAACAAATTTCAACTTTGAATATTAAAAATATTCAAATATATTGATATTGGAAGATGCTCTCCTGTCTCCCCTGGTCCTTCTCTTCACTAGACTAGCCAGGCCCAGTTCCTGCAACTGTTCTTCGTATGTTTTAGCCTCCAGTCCCCTCATCATCCTGGTTGCTCTTCTCTGCACTCTTTCTAGAGTCTCAACATCTCTGTTTTAGAGGCAGCCAGCAACAGCATCTTATCCGCTCCTAAATTTTGGGTCTGAAAAGAACCACATCTTCAAGGCAACCCTGGCTGCTACAGAGAGAGAGAGAGAGAGAGAGAGAGAGAGAGAGAGAGAGGGAGGGAGGGAGGGAGGGAGGGAGGGAGGGAGAGAGAGAGAGAAGGAGGGAGGGAGAGAGAGAGAGAGAGGAGGAGGGAGGGAGGGAGGGAGGGAGAGAGAGAGAGAGAGAGAGAGAGAGAGAAAGAAGAGAGAGAGAGAGAGGGAGGGAGGGAGGGAGGGAGGGAGGGAGAGAGAGAAGGAGGGAGGGAGAGAGAGAGAGGAGGAGGGAGGGAGGGAGGGAGAGAGAGAGAGAGAGAAAGAAAGAAAGAAAGAAAGAAAGAAAGAAAGAAAGAAAGAAAGAAAGAAAGAAAGAAAGAAAGAAAGAATGAAAGAAAGAAGAGAGAGAGAGGCTTTGTTCCCACAGCATCCTTAACTAAGTTGGCTGCAGCTGCATTGAGAAACTTGTTTACCCTGCATGGGCCTTCATCCTGCTCTTAAACTTGGTGGTGATTGTTAGCTTAACTTTAATTTATCAGGCACCTGTATTTATGGCAAGCAGGTTTGTGTGAATGGGGCCAATTCGGGCTCCTGGCTTTTAGGCTTTTGAATCAGGTCTGGTTGTGGATTCCAGAATAATCTTTTCCAGCCCCAATTTTGCAACAGCTGCAGGCGGGGTTTTTTTTTTTAGGAGTTTGTGCGTCCTGCTGTGATTGCTTCTTTTAAGTATTGGAAATAACGTGTTTTTTTAAAAAAATAATAATTATTATTTTGCTCTCTAAGGGGATTGCTCCAGGTGTTAGAAAAGA